>NC_030685.2:10056375-10356375 GCF_000004195.4 Xenopus tropicalis | reverse complement strand
ATATTATACTTAATGCAGAAAGAAATTACTCACTAAGGGGCAGATTTATCAGCGTCCAAAGATTGTCGCCGGCATCAAAAAAGAATAGTCGCGGGTGACAAAATAATAGCCGCGGGCAAAGAAACAATAGCGCGCGACAAAATAATAGCCGCGGGCGACGAAACAAGAGCCGCGCGACGAAACAAGAGTCGCGGGCGACGAAACAAGAGCCGCGCGCAACGAAACAATAGCCGTGCACCAAAATAATAGCAGCGGGCGACGAAATAATAGCCGCGCGACAAAACAATAGCCGCGGGCGACGAAACAAGAGCCGCGCGACGAAACAAGAGCCGCGGGCGACGAAACAAGAGCCACGCGCGACGAAACAAGAGCCACGCGCGACGAAATAATAGCCGCGTGACAAAACAATGGCCGTGGGCGACGAAACAAGAGCCGCGGGCGACGAAACAAGAGCCGCGCGTGACGAAATAATAGCCGCGCGACAAAACAATAGCCGCGGGAGACGAAACAATAGCCGCGCGACAAAATAATAGCCGCGGGCGACAATTTTTTTGTCGCACGACATTTTCGCCGTTTCGCGAATTTTTCGCCGTTTCGCGGATCTTTTCAAAGATTCGCGAATTTTTCGGCGAAGCGAAACGGAACAGATTCGCTCATCAGGCGTCAAAATAAATAGTCGCACCTCAAAAGAATAGTCGCGGCGTCAAAGTAAATACTCGCGGCGTCAAAGAATAGTCACGGCATCAAAATAAATACTCGCACCTCAAAAGAATAGTCGCGGCGTCAAAATAAATACTCACAGTGTCAAAATAAATAGTTGCATGTCAAAAGAATAGTCGTGCATCAAAATAAATAGAATAGTCGCGGCGTCAAAATAAATAGTCGCACCTCAAAAGAATAGTCGCGGCATCAAAATAAATACTCGCGGCGTCAAAGAATAGTCGCGGCGTCAAAATAAATAGTTGCATGTCAAAAAAATAGTTGTGGCGTCAAAATAAATAGTCGCACGTCAAAAGAATAGTCACAGTGTCAAAATAAATAGTCGCTGCGTCAAGATAAATAGTTGCGAAAGTCAAAATAAATAGTCGCGGCATCAAAATAAATAGTCGCGGTGTCAAAATAAATAGTCGCGGCATCAAAATAATAGTCACGCATCAAAAAAAATTTTGCAGCATCAAAAGAATAGTCATGGGCGCCAATATCTTTTTACACGCACCATTTTCGCCGTTTCGCGATTCTTTTGAAAGATTCACAAATTTTTCAGAGAAACGAGACTCGCTCATCACTAATTCATGCATATATAGAACATTCTGTTTTATGTAAGTTGCACCGAGCTTGTTTCTATCTGGAGACAATCAAGTCAATACGACTGCTGAACCTAGAAGTATAGAATGAACTCTGCCCATAATTCAATTCCATTACATTCTATTATTTATGAAACTTTACTTCACCTAGAATATCAGTTCTAATGGGCGGATCTTATCTGAAACATAAAAAGGGAGGTCTCAAGGATGGGAGGAACTTTGTAGCCAAATAAATCTACGAGAGAAGCAGAGAGAAGAGGAGACGAGATAGGAGCATCACATTTCTACCAACAGTGGTAATATTCTTGGAATGCTCAACGATGTTGAGCCCCTCTAGCCCAACTTCTTTTTTTTTGTTGAATTTATGTAAAATAATGATAAAATTATGTAGATGTATGTAATGATTTCATTAACTTTGGATTTTTAGTAATGATAAATATATATTTTTTGCCCTACTATTAGAGTTATACTCTCCAGTCACACCAGCTCAGACGTGATGATCACCCTTTCTTCCATAATATTCCTCCTCATTGGGGGTGTTCTTCTAGTGCCTCAGGAAAGAATGTCAGAAACTAACAATTATTGTACTAAATTATCTGGAACAAGAGTTCCCTGCTTGACTCTAACTATGGAGCAAAATAACAAGAAACTGCTTGGAGTTATGCGATGGATTTTGCATGAAAAAGAAGAAGGTAAGAACTCCAGGGGGGCATATTTCTAATTGTATTTATCATTCTGAAATGGGCATGAAAAAATTAAGGCAAACGTTTCATAGCTTTCCTAATTCTGCCAAGATTGCTAAATAGCTATATATTTTTAGATTTACAAGCCATTTTTGCTCACAGTACAATGCAATACTACACAAATATAACCATTTGGGTTTAGGATCAAAGTCTTTCTTCTTCTGAAATAACAAATAAATAAAACAAACAAACAAATATAAAAGTACAGTAGAAATGATATAATAAAGGGATCCATTCTGTAATACTATAGTATTTTTTTTGTTATTTTTGCCACTGTCTAAGACGAAACCATCGCTCTTGCCTTCTTCTTATAGTCATATATTCAGTACATTTTATTGAAATAACACAATTTATTTCATGTTGGTTTCTTCCTCTTGTTTTAAAGGAGAAGGAAAGGTAAAAATCACTGGGGCTGCGAAATGTTAGGGTTGTTCACCTTTGAGTTGATCTTCGTATGATGTAGAGAGTGATATTCTGAGACAATATGCAATTGGTCTTCATTTTTTAATATGTGTACTTTTTTAGTTATTTCATTTTACGCTCAGGAGCTCTCCAGTTTGGAGTTTCAGCAGCTTTTTGGTTGCTAGGGTCCAAGCTACCTTAGCAACCAGGGAGTGGTTGGATGAGAGACTGGTATATGAATAGGAGAGGGACTGAATAGAAAAGAAAGTTACAAAAAATAACAATAACAATGAAACTGTAGCAATAGATTTTTTGCTGCTGGGGTCACTGACCCCCCCTCATTTAAAAACTGCAAAAAGTTGGAAGATGAAGGAAAAAAAATTCAAAAACAATAACTAGAAATTAGCAAGGCATGGATTTGCAGCGAATTTCCAAATTTTGCTGCAGAAAAATTTGTTGCACATCAAAAAAAGTCAAGGGCAACAAAAATTTCACCCAGTTTCAATGGGAAATTAATCCCATCATTGTTTTCTATTTCACCCGGTTTAATGGGAAATTTATCCCATCATTGTTTTCTATTTCACCCAGTTTCAATGGGAAATTAATACCATCATTGTTTTCTGTTTCACCCAGTTTCAATGGGAAATTAATCCCATCATTGTTTTCTATTTCACCCAGTTTCAATGGGAAATTAATACCATCATTGTTTTCTGTTTCACCCAGTTTCAATGGGAAATTAATCCCATCATTGTTTTCTATTTCACCCGGTTTCAATGGGAAATTAATCCCATCATTGTTTTCTATTTCACCCAGTTTCAATGGGAAATTAATCCCATCATTGTTTTCTGTTTCACCCAGTTTCAATGGGAAATGAATCCCATCATTGTTTTCTATTTCACCCAGTTTCAATGGGAAATGAATCCCATCATTGTTTTCTATTTCACCCAGTTTCAATGGGAAATGAATCCCATCATTGTTTTCTGTTTCACCCAGTTTCAATGGGAAATGAATCCCATCATTGTTTTCTGTTTCACCCAGTTTCAATGGGAAATTAATCTCACCATTGTTTTCTGTTTCACTCAGTTTCAATGGAAAATTAATCCCATCATTGTTTTCTATTTCACCCAGTTTCAATGGGAAATGAATCCCATCATTGTTTTCTATTTCACCCAGTTTCAATGGGAAATTAATCCCATCATTGTTTTCTATTTCACCCAGTTTCAATGGGAAATGAATCCCATCATTGTTTTCTATTTCACCCAGTTTCAATGGGAAATGAATACCATCATTGTTTTCTATTTCACCCAGTTTCAATGGGAAATTAATCCCATCATTGTTTTCTATTTCACCCAGTTTCAATGGGAAATTAATCCCATCATAGTTTTCTATTTCACCCAGTTTCAATGGGAAATTAATCCCATCATTGTTTTCTATTTCACCAAGTTTCAATGGGAAATTAATCCCATCATTGTTTTCTGTTTCACCCAGTTTCAATGGGAAATTAATCCCATCATTGTTTTCTATTTCACCCAGTTTAATGGGAAATTAATCCCATCATTGTTTTCTATTTCACCCAGTTTCAATGGGAATTGAATCCCATCATTGTTTTCTATTTCACCCAGTTTCAATGGGAAATGAATCCCATCATTGTTTTCTATTTCACCCAGTTTCAATGGGAAATTAATCCCATCATTGTTTTCTATTTCACCCAGTTTCAATGGGAAATTAATACCATCATTGTTTTCTATTTCACCCAGTTTCAATGGGAAATTAATCCCATCATAGTTTTCTATTTCACCCAGTTTCAATGGGAAATTAATACCATCATTGTTTTCCATTTGACACATTTTCAAGGGGAAGTTAAACACAACATTGTTTTCTATTTCACCCAGTTTCAAGTGAAGCTTAAACACATTATTGGTTTCCAAGAATGATCTCCAATGCTCCTAAAATGGCTGCTGGATCACTTCCTGTTTGGGAAAAATAAAGACAATTCATGGAAACAAAGCTCCGTTTTTATACTGTTGGCTCAAAAAAATTGTGATTTTCAAATGTAAACTTGAAATGTTCATACAAACGATAACAGCATTATTGGGGCATTTTATAAATACAGCAGTGATTGAGCCATGTGTCATGTTGTGTCTTCTCTTAAGATTCTGCCGAAAACATCATTGAGTGCCTTTTGAAGACACCTGTTGAGAATTTTGTTCCATGTGAGAAAAATAACAAGGTGAAAATGTTTGTAGCCATGAAAGGAGGTATGTGCCAACACACACGTGTCCAGATAAACATGGGAACATGCAGAAACAATCACGTGCACACAGATAAACATGCACATAAATGCACACACAAACTTGTACATAGAGCTAAGTTTTACTATCATGAGAAGGCCATATTATTAGTAGGGATGAACCGAATCCCAGGATCCGATTATTTTGCCGCGCGATTCGGTTCGGTGCATCCCTAATTATTAGGCATTAAAATGCCAATAAATTAAAATTATCCAGTTATTTATCTAACCAAACAGAGCTGCTCTATGTTTACAAAAGGGACATTGTTCTGCAACTTTGAAGGGGTTGTAAACCCAGTCATAACCCTGTCCCACTGTGCCCCCGACTTTACCTTTAGAAGCTATCGAAAAACGTAATTAGAAATGCAAAAAAAGCTACCAATGAGAATTCTACTGACTGAAAACTTTATTATAGATGCAAGAGGATTAACCAGTGAGAATGCTGATTCCCAGCACTGTGTCAGGCCCCTTGCTGGTACCTTACATATAGAGATAATTATGGCATTTTCCCGTCATTATATGGCACAGGAATCAGACATGGGGATAAAGGGACAGACTTGTTCAGTGCTGGGAAACTGTGCTTAATGCTCCCAACTCCAATTGCAGGAACAGAGAACAGGGAGCCAGATTTATACAGATCAGCTGGGATTCTCATTGGAGGATTCTTTTGCATTTCAATGCTGCTAATGCGGGCCCTAGAGAGCTGGGAAAGTTTTATTGTGCAATATTGCTTTAAGAATACAGCCCTGATGTTGCTGGACTACAGCTCCCAGCATGCCTCACCCTTTATTATATGTTACTTAATTCTGGGGTTTGCAGTCCACCAAGTCAAGTAAAGTTTGGTTGAGCAAGACAGAAGGGTTTAGTAGTTAATTTACAGAGCAGAGGAGTATTTGAGCCAAGGTAAAAGTGGAACAGCCACTATAATCTATTTTATAATTAACAAAAAAATTATTGGTTGATAGGAAACTGTTGTCCTACTGCAAAAAAAATCAGTATAAATGTGCTGCAATGTCTCTATAATGTAGAATAAAGTGCTCGGCAACGCCCTAGTGACGCTGCTCCATTGACAGGCATTGGTGGCACATTCACTGGAGTAGATGAAGATTTTAAAACATTAAAAATTGAGGTTTTACCATGAATATGAAGGGGCAAGGTTCTTACTGTGATTTATTTTCTAGTAAATTATGTCACCGGCATTTTAACAATGGATTGTGATGAAAGTGCGAACTCACAGAAGAAATCAATTGACATAGCCTGCTGTTTTGTAAAAAATTGCACATATGTTTCCCGTAAGTATTTGGAAGTACAGGTATGGATTCCATTATCCGGAAGCCCGTTATCCAGAAAGTTCTAAATTAAGGGAAGGTCATCTCCCATAGACTCCATTTTAATCAATAAATAAACATTTTTGAAAATGACTCCCTTTTCTCTGTAATAATAAAACAGTACCTGTACTTGATCTCAACTAAGATATAATTACCCCTTATTGGGGCAGAACAGCCCTATTGGGTTTATTTAATGGTTAAATGATTCCCTTTTCTCTGTAATAATAAAACAGTACCTGTACTTGATCCCAACTAAGATATAATTACCCCTTATTGGGGCAGAACAGCCCTATTGGGTTTATTTAATGGTTAAATGATTCCCTTTTCTCTGTAATAATAAAACAGTACCTGTACTTGATCCCAACTAAGATATAATTACCCCTTATTGGGGCAGAAAAGTCCTATTGGGATTATTTCATGTTTAAACAATTCTTTAGTAAACTTAAAGAAATACTCTCATTGGAAAACATGTTTTTTTGTTTTCAAAACCCATCAGTTAATTTTTAAATGTCACAGGGGGCTAGCCATATTCTTCATTTCCCAGGGTGCCACAGCCATGTGACCTGTGCTCTGATAAACTTCAGTCACACTTTACTGCTGCGCTGCAAGTTGGAGTGATACCCCCCCCTCCCCCCCAGCAGCCGATCAGCAGAACAATGGGAAGGGAGCAAGATAGCAGCTCCCAGTAGGTATCAGAATAGCACTCAATAGTAAGAAATCCAAGTCCGGCTTGGGACTCCTCCAGTTACATGGGAGTAGAAGAAACAATAGGTTAGCTGAAAGCAGTTCTAATGTGTAGCACTGGCTCCTTCTGAAAGCTCAGACTCAGGCACACTTTACTGCTGTGCTGCAAGTTGGAGTGATATCCCCCCCCCCTCACCCCCAGCAGCCGATCAGCAGAACAATGGGAAGGGAGCAAGATAGCAGCTCCCAGTAGGTATCAGAATAGCACTCAATAGTAAGAAATCCAAGTCCGGCTTGGGACTCCTCCAGTTACATGGGAGTAGGAGAAACAATAGGTTAGCTGAAAGCAGTTCTAATGTGTAGCGCTGGCTCCTTCTGAAAGCTCAGACTCAGGCACACTTTACTGCTGCGCTGCAAGTTGGAGTGATATCCCCCCCTCCCCTCACCCCCAGCAGCCGATCAGCAGAACAATGGGAAGGGAGCAAGATAGCAGCTCCCAGTAGGTATCAGAATAGCACTCAATAGTAAGAAATCCAAGTCCGGCTTGGGACTCCTCCAGTTACATCGGAGTAAGAGAAAAAATAGGTTAGCTGAAAGCAGTTCTAATGTGCAGCACTGGCTCCTTCTGAAAGCTCAGACTCAGGCACACTTTACTGCTGCACTGCAAAATGGAGTGATATCCCGCCCCCCACCCCTAGCAGCTGATCAGCAGAACAATGGGAATGGAGCAAGATAGCAGCTCCCAGTAGGTATCAGAATAGCACTCAGTAAGAAATCCAAGTCCTGCTTGGGACTCCTCCAGTTACATGGGAGTAGGAGAAACAATAGGTTAGCTGAAAGCAGTTCTAATGTGTAGCGCTGGCTGAAAGCTCAGACTCGGACACAAGGCACTGAGATGGCGCCTACACACCAATATTACAGCTACAAATACATTTGTTGGTTCAAGAATAAAATGTTAAATGGCAGAGGGAATTATTTGCTATGTAACAGTGTCATGTAGAAATAAAAAGTACCCCATAAAAATCATGACAGTATCCCTTTAAGGTATGGGGATCCAAATTATTAAAAGATCCCTTATTTGGAAAACCCCAGGTCCCAGACATTCTGGATAACAGGTCCCATACCCATATATGAGATTTAAAAAAAAAACATTCTTTGGCCTAATTTTTTTGACTGATACGTTTAATTATCGGCTTTGCACTTTTTTTTTTTTACAGATTATGGTCTTACAAGTGTTATGATGCAATGCGTGCAGCCCAAGGAATGTAACATTGGGAAGGACCTTATCAATCTGAAAACCCCAGAGTGCAACTTGAATAACTGCACCTTTTGGAAGAAAACCTTTCTTTATTAAATGAAGACTCATAAACCAAGTACAGGTATCGGACCCCTTATCCGGAAACCCATTATCCAGAAAGCTCCGAATTACGGAAAGCCTGTCTCCCATAGACTCCATTTTAATCAAATAATTCAGAATTTTAAAACTGATTTCCTTTTTCTCTGTAATAATAAAAAAAAATCTTGTAATTGATCCCAACTAAGATATAAATAATCCCTATTGGATGCAAAACAATCCTATTGGGTTTAATTAATGTTTTATTGATTTTTATTAGACTTAAGGTATTGAGATCCAAATTACGGAAAGACCCCTTATCCGGAATACCCTTGGTCCCGAGCATTCTGGATAATGGGTCCTATACCTGTACCATGTAATAACAACTTCATAATAAACAATAAGGACAAGACCCCCCCATTTCATGTTTCATAGTTACATCATTTCTGAAATTTTTGTCAAACATGATAAAATCATCGGCTACAATCATTAATAAACAATAACTTCTCTACTAACTTTCTGTTTTTTACACTATTTGTACCTTCTGTTGTCACAGCCAGTGGGTGTATCCACAACAAACATCTGCTTCAAATACAAAAACCAAATATTCAAATATTCATATTTGTTTTCCGAAATTTGTCTTCTATAATTTAAACTACTTGCCCTACTTGCCACATAGGTTTTTACTAAAATTTCCTAAAATTCGTTTTTTTTTCTGGCCTTGAAGGTCATATAAACTCGACATGGTATAAATTCGAATTAAACTCAATCATTGCTGTATTTATAAAATGTCACGATAATGCTTGAATCGCTCAAAAATTCAGAATTTTTCAAGTTAAAAGTTAAACGAACATTAACTTTCGTGAATTCTCTTTATTTTTCCCGAACAGGAAGTGCTCCGGCAGCCATTTTAGAAGCCTTGGCGCTCATTCTTGGAAAACAATAATGTGTTTAAGTTTCACTTTAAACTGGGTGAAACTGAGAACAATGATGGGATTAATTTCCTCTTTAAAAGTGTGACATAGAAAACAATGAGGGGATTAAGTTCCCCTTGAAGCTGGGTGAAACCGAAAACAATGAGGGGATTAAGTTCCCCTTGAAGCTGGGTGAAACCGAAAACAATGAGGGGATTAAGTTCCCCTTGAACTGGGTGAAACTGAAAACAATGAGGGGATTAAGTTCCCCTTGAAACTGGGTGAAACTGAGAACAATGATGGGATTAATTTCCTCTTTAAAAGTTTGACATAGAAAACAATGAGGGGATTAAGTTCCCTTTGAAACTGAGTGAAACTGAAAACAATGAGGGATTAAATTCCCCTTGAAGATGGGTGAAACTGAAACCAATGAGGGGATTAAGTTCCCCTTGAAGCTGGGTGAAACCGAAAACAATGATGGGATTAAGTTCCCCTTGAACTGGGTGAAACTGAAACCAATGAGGGGATTAAGTTCCCCTTGAAGCTGGGTGAAACTGAAACCAATGAGGGGATTAAGTTCCCCTTGAACTGGGTGAAACTGAAAACAATGAGGGGATTAAGTTCCCCTTGAAGCTGGGTGAAACTGAAAACAATGAGGGGATTAAGTTCCCCTTGAAACTGGGTGAAACTGAGAACAATGATGGGATTAATTTCCTCTTTAAAAGTTTGACATAGAAAACAATGAGGGGATTAAGTTCCCCTTGAAACTGGGTGAAACTGAAAACAATGAGGGGATTAAGTTCCCCTTGAAGATGTGTGAAACTGAAACCAATGAGGGGATTAAGTTCCCCTTGAAGATGGGTGAAACTGAAACCAATGAGGGGATTAAGTTCCCCTTGAACTGGGTGAAACTGAAAACAATGAGGGGATTAAGTTCCCCTTGAAGCTGGGTGAAACTGAAAACAATGTGCGGATTAAGTTCCCCTTGAAGCTGGGTGAAACTGAAAACAATGAGGGGATTAAGTTCCCCTTGAAACTGGGTGAAACTGAGAACAATGATGGGATTAATTTCCTCTTTAAAAGTTTGACATAGAAAACAATGAGGGGATTAAGTTCCCCTTGAAACTGGGTGAAACTGAGAACAATGATGGGATTAATTTCCTCTTTAAAAGTTTGACATAGAAAACAATGAGGGGATTAAGTTCCCCTTGAAGCTGAGTGAAACTGAAACCAATGAGGGGATTAAGTTCCCCTTGAAGCTGGGTGAAACTGAAAACAATGAGGGGATTAAGTTCCCCTTGAAGATGTGTGAAACTGAAACCAATGAGGGGATTAAGTTCCCCTTGAAGATGGGTGAAACTGAAACCAATGAGGGGATTAAGTTCCCCTTGAAGCTGGGTGAAACTGAAAACAATGTGCGGATTAAGTTCCCCTTGAAGCTGGGTGAAACTGAAACCAATGAGGGGATTAAGTTCCCCTTGAAGCTGGGTGAAACTGAAACCAATGAGGGGATTAAGTTCCCCTTGAAGCTGGGTGAAACTGAAACCAATGAGGGGATTAAGTTCCCCTTGAAGATGGGTGAAACTGAAACCAATGAGGGGATTAAGTTCCCCTTGAAGCTGGGTGAAACTGAAACCAATGAGGGGATTAAGTTCCCCTTGAAGCTGGGTGAAACTGAAACCAATGAGGGGATTAAGTTCCCTTTGAAGCTGGGTGAAACTGAAACCAATGAGGGGATTAAGTTCCCCTTGAAGCTGGGTGAAACTGAAACCAATGAGGGGATTAAGTTCCCCTTGAAGCTGGGTGAAACTGAAACCCATGAGGGGATTAAGTTCCCCTTGAAGCTGGGTAACACTGAAAACAATGAGGGGATTAACTTGCCCTTGAAGGACAGGCTGTCACAGACTATTCTATTCCTCTACTATTCTAAGCCTCCATTGGACACAATGGTACTCGACAGATCAAACCTGTCGAATTTTCATTTTACAAAAAAAAAGTTAACTAAACGTTTATAAATCACAAATTATGAGTTATTTTCGAAAAACTCAAGTTTTTGAGGCTCAGACCCTCAGCAGACACCCACCCTGATCCTCAGGTAGAAGCCAAAGAGGAAGTGCCACTCCTTTCCCAGCACTATTAAAGTGAGGCAGGAAGTGGTCATCCTACCTTCTAACCAATAGCATCCATATGTAAATGAACTTACTTACATTTCCCTCTGCCCAGCAACGAAGGAAACTGAACCCATAGAGATTTAAAGCCATAGGGGCTATTAATACTATGGGTCCCTACATTATCTCTCCCTTTGTGATTGGCATGGTGTGCTATTTTCATTGGATTTCCTACTTTCACCAGATTATGGTCGAACTACAAACCCAAGGAATATGACCTTCTTAGAGACTTTGGTCTGTTAAAGACACCAGTCTGCACTATGCATGAATTCACCTTTTGGAGGAAAACATTTTGAGCTAATGCTTTCTGTATATCAAGTTAACTATCATATAATGTGAAGATGTAACCGTTTCCCTACAGGTAGAACTGTATGAATTGTGATTGACTTTTGTTGGTGCTTATGGCCTTTATCATTTTGTGGTCAAACTGATCACTGATACCAGCATCATATTTAGGAATGAATTTATCATTCTGTTGAGTTGGCCATTTTGTATGTACAGTGTGAATTCACAGAGAAATAACACCTCAAAGCTCCATCATACAATCAACACAAATGTCTTGCAGCAAAAAACTGGCAATAATTTACATGGATTCAGTCAAATCCACATAAAAAAGGCCAAGTCTTGGCCAAACCGAATACTGGATTTGGTGCATCCCTAAATTAAATATATAAATGCTCAAACTTGGACCATTGGTCATTGGGTTTGGCCATTTCAATGTTGAGTCTACAGGGTGGGCACACTGGTACTTCAATGCCAACAACATCCGTTCTACAATCTCTATAGCTTAAAGCTTTATTTAGTAGTTTGCCCTTTTCCATAGTTTCCTGAATGCCTTCTTTACATCATTATTCCGCAGAGTATATATGATCGGATTTAACATTGGGGTCACTGTGGTGTAGATAACAGAAACGGTTCTGTCCTTGGAATATGTGTAGCTATTGATAGGACGAAAATATGCAATGATGAGTGTGCCATAGTACAATAAAACTACGATGAGATGTGAAGCACATGTACAAAAAGCTTTCCTCCTGCCGTCTCTAGAGTTGATCTTTAAGATTGCATGCACAATGCCAACGTAAGAGCTGAAAATAATGGTGCAATTGCATATTCCATTAAAAAAGGCGGACACACATACCAAAGCTATGTTAAGATTGGTAGGGGAGCATGCAAGCTGTAAGAGAGAGAGAATGTCACAGTAGAAGTGGTTGACATGGTTAGGGCCACAAAAGTCTACGTTGATAGTCAAAATGGTGTGTATGATGGCGTGACAGCATCCCAAAAGCCATGCCAAACATGTCAACCTAAAACAGATCTTGAAGCTCATTATCGTTTTGTAATGGAGTGGGAAACAGATTGCAACATAACGGTCAAAGGCCATAACAGAGAGAAAATAACATTCCGTTATAGTAATGGCAATGAAGAACGTCATCTGGGTTATGCAGCCATGGAATGAAATAATGCCTTCCGTAGAAATCAGGTCACTGATCATTTTAGGTACTGAAACTGACGGGGATAACAAGTCCAAAACAGAGAAATTAGCCAAAAGGAAGTACATCGGAGTGTGAAGCCGATGGTCACCTATAATGAGTAGGACGATGAGGCTGTTCTCAATAAATGTAAAGATATAAAGGAGAGTGAAGATGGAGATCAGCGGCTGTCGATATTGAGGGAGGTGAGAGAATCCAAGAAGGATGTAGAACTCAACGGAAGAACCATTGCAAAATTCCATGACAAACCAACAGTTATGACACTGGATTTGTTGCATGTAGATGTTTCTGATACTACTGCTGTGCTAATATTATCTGTATGTCATACAGTATGCAGCATATTGCCTATGGGTACCTGGAAATAGTTGTATAGTACCAAGGTATAAGGTTGATCTTGTTCTCCTTACTGAATTGTCCATGTTCCTTCCCCAGCTAACGTCAAGTAACAGCAGATTCCAGTTCATAGTGAAGACCCAAAACACCTAACAACCTCCTCTGTTCTCTTTATAAAAAACCTACAATGGCATTATGTAATTAGTCGGTAGCCCCTCAGGACAACTAGTTCAGGGGATAATTAAAACTGCCTTAGCTTATCCCAAAGCACAAAGACATCTGTAATGCTAACACAAGCTGATATGATGCACTATATCTCAATATATTTTAGAGTAGCACTACTGCTAAATATAACATGTTATAGAGGAGTGCATTTTCCAGAGAAACATTTTGGGCCAATTCCGTCCTTATTGCCTGCCATAGGGCTTCATTGTAGCCTGTGTCCACCACTGCTCTGAATGACGCGCAAGTTAGAAGATGTGTAGGAAGTGATAGGGGTTGAAGACAATGTTCTACTTCCTTTCGAACTCAGGCAGCACTGTATTTATTGGGGAAAACCACAGGTCTCTGCAATCCAAAATGAGGCCAATTCAAAGTCCTGAGAGCAAAAAAGAAATGTGAATATTGCCACATTTTGTACATGCATACTGTCCCCAAATTTTTTGTTACAAACCCCTAAGTTCTTCCTTCCTATCTCCCCTTATTTGCACAATGATGCACAGCCTATCAACACTCACCAGCAAACCCTGGCCTTGCCCCATATATTCCTCCTAGGGCACAATATTTAAAGAGGGATCGGCACCCTCCGCTATAGTCCAAAATACCCAAAAATATTGGCCCAACGGGACTTCTTAAGCGGGATGAACCCTGCTTTTTTAGAACAAACCATGTAACATTTTGGGGCTCACCCCTTCGTCAGACAGGGGCATTTAATAAAATAGCAGGGTTCATCCTGCTTAAAAAGTCCCGCTGTGCCAATATTTTTGTGTATTTTGGACTAATGAGGCACAGGTCACCAAAAAGTTTATCTGCTTTCAACCTGAACCTGCTCTTTCTCAAACTGTATCCAACCTGGCCCCCTCCATGCCACCATTACTTATATAGTCATGTCTGACAAACCTATTGCTAAAATCATAGGAGAAGGCAAAGTGGGGCAGTCATGAGTATATAAATGAAAGATGGAAGGTGACCAGAGGAATGATGGAGGACTGAGGTGCACTGATAGCACAGCCAGAAAGGGCTGTGAGCAGTGTCTGGCCCACAATTTAAGTGCGGCCAACTAGAAAAAGTGTGTGTCGTTCTGAACCCACACAGCCTATGTTTCCAGCCAGCACACTACTGTGTACATGGTAACATTTTGGCAAACGGTCTATAACTATAGCCCAAGTATAACAAAGAGGCATAATTCTTACTAGTGGAAAGAGAATGTGTCCTGTTTGGCTTCGCTGAAAAAAGTAATTTATTCTTATACGTATATTTGTATTTCATTGTGTCCTTGATTTAATCATGACCAAAGTATCATGTTTTTTGTTATTTGAACAATAAATAACCAGAATGACCCAATACCTTGTGATATAGTTCAAACAGAATGTTTTTATTACTGTTGCCCCATAATCCACCCTGGAACTATTTTATGATAAGTAAATAACATGGAGGCTTCCCTTAATTCCCTTTCTCATTGTGTTTTTAGGAGCCTTGGAGCAGGCGTCCTTTATACATGGATGTGGAGTTCATTATATGTCCTATCTACTAACGAAGGAAAGTAAATTCCATAACTTACACTGCCAAAAATATATCTTTGGTATCAGGGTAGTCTATAAAACTGTGTCCTTGAGTGTTTCATAGGTGATGTATAGGGTAGAGATTGGCATTCACTTGAAGGCCAAGAGTATGTGGTTACATGCCTGCCCGACTCCTCATTTCCAAACCAAGGTCATTATTATGAAGCTGGTTTAGATACCTCTACTGTTCTGGGAAGGCTTTTCACTAGACTTTGAATCATTGATGGAATTTGCTTCCATTCAGCCACAAAATCATTAATCAGGTTAAGTATTGATGTTGGGGGTCAGGCCTAACTCACACTGGTGCTCCAACTTACAGGCGTTCCGTTTGATTGCAGAAAGGCCCCCACATAGAGAATTCCGAGCAACAATCTGTTTGTGTGACCTACGGGTGGGCGATATCGGGGGAATTTAGGCTAATTCGGTCGTTTGGCCCTGGGTAATGGGCGCAATTGGTTCGGGGACTGCATCAACGAGTCGAAGCGGTCCTCGATTCGACTAAATTTTTTAACCCGCCGATCGATATCTGCGCGATTTCAGGCCAGATGTCAGATAAGCTGGCGAATCTGTCTAAGGGACCGATATAGGCAGCTAGAATCAGCCCGTGTGTGGCCACCTTTACTTTGCATGTAGCAGGAGAACCTTGGCCAGCATTGGTCTTCACCAGCGTTCTTTTGGCCTTGAACTATTTGTGGTGGTATCAAAAGGGAACCTACTCCCTTCAGAGTTTAGACTAGAATAGTTGAGGTACAGACTAGGGTGAAGCAAAATCAAATTTGGGGCAGTAGAAAGTTCAGAGCAGGTGGCAAGAATCACGGTCAATAAAAAGGCAGAAACCAGAAAAACAAACTATAACAGACTTGAGCCAAATGTGAAGTAACAGAAGCCTGTTCAAACTTGGTAAAATGGATGGAACCAAAGTAATAGAGAAATTGGCACCAAATAACAGTGGAAATGAGGCCATGGCCAATGGAATAAATTCAGCATCTAAAAGTAGACACAGGACACACACGACAGTGTTGGTGTGTATATCATTGCACTTGTTGTGACCCATCAAGAAGTTTAGAAGAGAGCATGTGGAAGAGTGAAACCAATTCCCGGCACGTCCAGTAGAGATGGGACTCTTCTCACCAGCAGGACACCTAAAATATGAATTTGATGGGATGTCCACATACTTTTGGCCATATATAGGTGAACGTATAGGTATGGAACGTTACAAGAATGGTGGAATGAAAAATAGATATATGCCATGACTCAAGAGCCTGAATTACTGTGAGGAAAAAACATCTAATAAGGTCCTCCCTAGTGAACTAGTGGAAATGAGGTGGCTGGCCAGTGGAGTATTTTTGATACATTTCCTTTCTTACACAACCAAATCTCTCTTGTTACTACTAGTGATAAGAACATTTTTCTTGTTTGGCTTTGCTGAAAAATGTCAAAATTTGCGAAACATCAGTGGGTGTTTTTTCTCTGTGACTTTTTCCATATCGCATTTCCCAGCCATTGGAGTCCACATTGTTCTAAAACAAAATCATAGCAGCACATACTCTCATAATGGAGCCCTTTGTGCTCTCTAAAAGTCTTAACTCATATTTAGAGTGAGATTCTTTGCGCCATCATTTGTTCTTATACATATAATTGTATTTCATTGTGTCCTTGATTTTATCGTGGCCAAAGTATATTTTTTGTTATATGACCAATAAATAACCAGAATGACACAATACCTTGTGATTTAGTTTAAACAGAACATTTTTATTACTGTTGCCCCATAATCCACCCAGGAACTATTTTATGATAAGTAAATAACATGGAGGCTTCCCTTAATTCCCTTTGTCATTGTGTTCTTAGGAGCCCTGGAGCAGGCGTTCTTTATACATGGATGTGAAGTTCATTACATGTCCTGTCTACTAAAATATTTCTTTTTCCTTCCTAATTTTGCAGATGTTTACAATATACCTGTATCACAAATATAATATTGATACTGACGGCCATATACAAAGAGGGAGGTCTCGTGGATAGGAGGAACTCTGGAACCGTATAAAGCTGCAAACAGAGACTTACACTAAGAGAAACAACAGAAGCATTCAGTTTCTTCCAACAGGGGTAAGGCTTTATCTATTAAACCTTAATAATGATTTAAATTGTCATTAGAACGGCATGAGATATTTAGGAAAACCAGTGCAGGTACTGATACATTGCTGCTTAGATTATTGTAGCTGTTCGTCCGCAAAGTGTGCAAAAATCGGCAGAATGCTCCATTTTGAAAGGCAGAGACCTGTGGCTACCTCCATATATACGATGTTACTCGCCTCCGTCCTCTATACCCCCCCAGAATGAAAAATTTAGCCCCTAATTGCTCCCAAATCCCTGCTCTAATAAATACCTTGAATACCAGTTATAGAAAGGAGAAACTTTAATCTGCACAATCCCCTGTTTCAATCAACTATTTAAGAACTTTGTGGTTTCTTTTCTCCTAATTTGTATTTATTGCTAATATACGGTGAGTAGGCTGACCGGCCGCTATGTTTACTTTATGCAATTAATTACACATTGATGGAGTTAACGGGAACTAATCCAATTCATTCTGGGCATTTTTACTGACAGAAGGTCTCCTGAAACCATCTGTCAGTCTAGACCAGTGATTCCCAACCAGTGGCTCGTGAGCAACATGTTGCTCCCCAACCCCTTGGATGTTGCTCCCAGTGGCCGCAAAGCAGGTGCTTATTTTTGAATTTTTGGTAAGGGGGCAAGTTTTGGTGCCATAAAAACCAAGTATAATGCCAAACAGAGCCTTCTGTAGGCTGCCAGTCCACATAGGGGCTATTAAGTAGCCAATTATTGCTCTTATTTGAACCCCCGTGAACCTTTTTCATGCTTGTGTTGCTCCCCAACACTTTTCCATTTGAATGTGGCTCACGGGTATAAAAGGTTGGGGATCCCTGGTCTAGACCTAAGGAATTAAACCACTAATATGTTTGGGTTTTTTTCGGCAAAGTTTGCCAAAATCATTTTTTAAATGTAGATCTTTAAGGCAGGGAGTATTTCCTTCACTTTTGCACTTTTAGTAAAGGTACATCATTCTTTTTCACCCTCCTATTAGAGCGTCACATCGACTGGATAGAATGGCGTCTTTATATCCTCTGATATTCCTACTCATAATTGGTCCTGCTCCTCTTGTACTTGGTAAAGGTAGGTCCAAAATGAAGAGCAGTGATGAGCAAATCTTTTTGCCAGACATGGATTTGCAGTAAATTTCCGCATTTCACTATTGGGGAATTGTTTTGTGAAACTTCAGCAAAAATTCACAGCAGAAAAATTGGGCATCAGAAAAAGTTGTGGTTGCGTCAAAATAGGCACTGTCGCGTCAAAATGTACGTGCCTGCGTAAAAATAGATGCGGTCACGACAAAAAAAAGACGCGACAAAAAAAAAAAGATGCGGGTGACAAAAAAAAATGTGTGACAAAAAAGTTGACTCATTTCACTGATTTTTCGCCATTACATGGGAGTGTCCAACCGGTGGCAATTGCTGAGTAATATAAAAATGTGATCAGACACAAGGCCCATGTACAATTATATTCATCATTAATGCAATGACCATACAATGCAAATAAACATATTTGGGTTAGAAGAACTTTTTTGGTCACGAGACAGCGCAATCCCAAAAGATCCGGGCAATAGTTATCAGGACAATTTTGGTAAATTTGACTAAAATCATATTTTGTCTTAAAGGAGAAGTAAAGGCTACATCGCTGGGGAGTGGCAAAATGTTAGGCACCCCCAGTGAATTTAATCACTTTCCTGAAACCCCGGGTCTGTAGTGATGAGCAAATTTTTTCACCAGACATGGATTTGCAGCAAATTTCCACATTTCGCCATTGACAAATTATTTTGTGAAACTCCACGTAAATTCGGCACAAAAAAATTAGTTGCGTGTCAAAATAGGCATGGTCGCGTCAAAATAGGCGCGGTCGTATAAAAAAAAACTGCATTTCGCAGATTTTTCTGTCGTTGCGCAAATTTTTCACCAAAATGAAACAGGACAGATTCGCTCATCACTACCGCCCAGTGCTCCTGTTAGGAGAAAACTGCACTTGCCGGGGTGTATGTGGCTGAGCCAACTTTTATGCTCAACTGCGCATCCGTCGGCCCCAGGATTTGAAAGAAAGAAGGAAGACGGAAGAGGAATAGTGATGGGCGAATCTGTCCCGTTTTGATTCGCTGAAAAATTAGCGAAACTGGAAATTCAGGAAACGGCACAAAAATAGTGAATTGCAGCTCCCACTAGTGATGAGCAAATCTGTCCCGTTTTGCTTCGGCGAAAAATTCACAAAACCACAGAAAAATTTGCGAAATGACAAAAATTCATGAAACGCGGGGTGACACGTGCAACATTTTTTTACGTGACCGAGCCCAATTTGACACGATCATGCCCATTTGCGAATTTTCACAAAAGTTTTGTGAAACAATTCACCAATGGCGAAATGCAGAAATTTGCTGCAAATCCATGCCTGCCGAAAAAAATCGCTCATCACTAGCTACCACTTTTTGATGCACGTGACTTTTTTTTTTTTACACAATCCCAACTTTTTTTTATCATGATTTTTTTTAAATAACAGTGACTTTTTTTTATGCAACCATAACTTTTTTTTCTCACTCGCCAAATTTTTTTTACAGCAGTTGCTCAAAAAAATTTGCCAATGGCGAAATGCAGAATCCATGGTAAAAAGAAATCCTGGCAAAACATTTTGCTCATCACTAAAGAGGAACGCTCGCTCACATATACCCCAGGCTGGTGCAGTTCCTAATAGGAGCACTGGCCAGGGGTATCGGGTAAAGGATTACAACCACTGGGGGTGCCTAACTTTAATCGTTCCTTCTCCTTTAACTTCTAAATCCCTTGCAGAGAAAATCGTTGAATGTATCCTGGCAACAAGTTTTGAAGAGGATTTTGTTCCATGTGGCAAAAACATCACTGTAGAATTGTCTCCCATAGAACAGAGAGGTAAGTGCTCTATAAACACCTATATACATACAGGCACAAACAACCATGTGATGCACACCCACAAGGACACATCAACAGGCTGTGTAATCAGGGAATAATAGACAACTAGTGATGGGCGAAAAACCAGGCATGGATTTGCGGCGAATTTCCGTGTTTCACCATTGGCAGATTTTTTTGCGAAATGGGTGACAAAAAATATTGTCGCGCATGTTAAAAAATAACGTGCACAACAAAATTGTTGGATAATTGTCGGAAAATTTGAGTGGAAAAATTTGTTGCATGTAAAAAAATTTGTTGCATGTAAAAAAATTTAAATGAGCATCGAATTGCGGGGTGCGGTTGCGTCAAATTGGGCACGGTTGCATCAAATTGGGCGCAGTCGGATCAAGATGGGGCATGGTTGAGTAAAAAAGGGCGCAGTCGCGTAAAAAAAAGTGCGGTCGCGTCAACAAAGGGTGCGGTTGCATTAAAAAAAGTGTGGGCGACAAAAAAAGACGTGGGCGACAAAAAAGATGTGGGAGACAAAAAAATTGTTTCACTAAATTTTCGCTGTTTCGCGAATTTTCTTGCCGTTTCACAAATTTTATGCCGATGCGGAACGGGACAGATTGCAGGGGTGCGGTTGCATCACATTGGGCACGGTCGCATCAAATTGGGCGCAGTCGGATCAAGATGGGGCGCGGTTGAGTAAAAAAGTGCGCGGTCACGTCAAAAAAAGTGCGGTCACGTCAACAAAGGGTGCGGTTGCATTAAAAAAAAGTGTGGCCGACAAAAAAAGACGTGGGCAACAAAAAAGATGTGGGAGACAAAAAAATTGTTTCGCTAATTTTTTGCTGTTTCGCGAATTTTCTTGCCGTTTCGCAAATTTTATGCCGATGCAGAATGGGACAGATTCGTTCATCACTAATCAGCTGTTGGCAAAAAGAAAAAAAAACTGTGCAGTAGAATGGAAAAACAATACAAGTAGCTGTGAATCTGAACTTGGGCAGGCAATCTAAAGGGCAGAGTTATTAACATTTTGATTTTCATGTTTTTAGAGGTTTTTGAAACCATCACCAAACTCATTTCCTCAAAACCATCAATGATATTATTTTGGAATCAATCCCATTGGACAATGCATGATCCATGTTCCGGTATCGGGGCATGTATTGTCGGCTCCTCATGGGGAGGTCCATTTATCAACATCCTCATTTTTGTGGGTTTTAGAGGTTTTTGCAACCACAACTAACTTAATTTCCACTAAAACCACATATTTCTAGGGCAGAGTTATTAACATTTTGCTTTTCATGTTTGTACAGGTTTTTGAAACCATGATCCATGTTCCGGTATCGGGGCATGTATTGGCTCCTCATGACAATATGGGGAGGTCCATTTATCAAGATCCTCATTTTTGTGGTTTTAGATTTCCACTAAAACCACATATATCTAGGGCAGAGTTATTAACATTTTGATTTTCATGGTTTTAGAGGTTTTTGAAACCATCGCCAAAGTAATTTCCTCAAAACCATCAATGATACCATTTAGGAATCAATCCCATTGCACAATGCATGATCCATGTTCCGGTATCAGGGCATGAATTGTTGGCTCCTCATGACAATATGGGGAGGTCCATTTATCAAGATCCTCATTTTTGTGGTTTTAGAGGTTTTTGGAACCACAACTAAATAAATTTCCACTAAAACCACATATATCTAGGGCAGAGTTATTAACATTTTGATTTTCATGTTTTTAGAGGTTTTGGAAACCATCGCCAAAGTAATTTCCTCAAAACCATGAATGATACCATTTAGGAATCAATCCCATTGGACAATGCATGATCCATGTTCCGGTATCAGGGCATGTATTGTTGGCTCCTCATGACAATATGGGGAGGTCCATTTATCAACATCCTAATTTTTGTGGTTTTAGAGGTTTTTGGAACCCCGACTAAACTCATTTCCACTAAAACCACATATATCTAGTTATTTTTAAAAAGATCTGAATGGAAAAAGACGTTGAAAAAACACGAAAGCCACAACTTTTATTATAATGTTGCACCAATACAAGTCTCAAAAAAACCCAGAAAACCTCTAAAACCATGAAGAAAGATCTTCCAGTTGCCATTGACTTCTACATGAGCTGCACAGCTTTTAGATTTTTCTTTTTTTGGATTCTTGTTTGTTGCCTAAAAAAATGGCAAAAAAAATTGTGTTTAGAGCTTAATACATAAAAACTCACCCACGTTCTTTTCATTCCTATGGGATGTTTCTATTGTTTTTTTAGAAACATATGATGCTGGTACAGTAACAATGGAATGTGATCAACCTAAGGAGATGGATACATTTGAGGCAATGGTAGTCTGCTGTTATTCTAAGGATTGTACAACTACACCTTGTAAGTATTTGATGATATTTGACCACATATTCTTTTGGCATACTTGATTTAATTGCAGAAACTCACGATGACTGAGAATTTCCTTTTTGGTGTTTCTATGGTCTAAGAAAAAATATGAACAAGCTGGACTCAGTTATTGGGCATTTACAGCATATAAACATATAGTACCGGAATGGGGCAGAATGCTGGGGACCTGAATTCCAGAAAAGGGATTTTTTCTAGTGATGGGTGAAATTATTCGGCAGGCAAGGATTCGTGGCAAATTTGCAGTGAATTTCCCCATTTTGCCATTGATATTTTTTGTGAAACCGGTGGCAAAACGCTGGTGTCGTTCAACCATTTTGTTGGGCACAAGTTTTTTTGACACAACCATGAGTATTTTGACACCAGTTTTGACACCACTGCGCCCAATTGACACTACTGCGCCTATTTTGGCGTAACCGTGCCTACTTTGAGGCGACCCTGCCCATTTTGACACGACAGAGACTTTTTTGACGGGCAACAAATATTTTTGCGTCAAATTTTTCCGGAAGCGGCGAAATGGTGAAAAATTAGCTCCTCACTACTCGCAAGATGTGTTGGCTTTGAAGAGAAGCTGTAAAGATTAGTGATGAGCGAATGTTTTCGCCAGGCATGAGTTCGCAGCGAATTTCTGGATTTTGCGAAACTTCAGTGAAAATTCGCCGCATAAAAATTTGCTGCGTGTCAAAAAAGTTGCGGTCGCGTCAAAACATATGACGCTGTCAATGAAAAAAGATGACGGAAACAAAAGTCGCGCAGCAAACATGTTTCACAGATTTTTTTGCCATTTTGTGAATTTTCTGGTCATTTCGCAAATTTTACAGCGAAGCGAAACGGGACAGATCACTAGTAGAGATCCTAACAATGATTATCCTACAGTTTCACCATTGTCTTTGCAGTGTATCTTTCGCCAGTTAGCGATAACATCGGCGTTGTGATGCAGTGCGTAGAGCCCAAGGCATGCAGCCTTCAGAAGGACTTGAAAATGTGGAAGACTTCAACCTGCTTTATGAACAACTGCATATTTTTTAAAAAACGATTCCTTCCAAATGCATATCCTTCAATCATTTAATATAGTAATAGAATCAATCTGGTTCCTTTACCAGGTACGATGCACTAAGCACTTGACAATAAATGTTTCTTAAATGCAGAACAAAAACTTTATACTTTTTGTTATGTCTCTTCCAGTCAACACAAAGAAAAACATACCCAAATTCGCCACTAGGTGGCGTATGGTCTATGGAGTTTTCTATTGTGTTTTGCTGACAAGTCTTTGCACTCTAGCAGCATCTAGAGGCAGGATTTATTAACACTCAGAAAATGGTGTCTGGACATGGTAAGACATAATGTGAAAACTTGCTGGCTGCATCTGTAAATCTTTCCCTATAAAATTCGCCACTAGGTGGCGTATGGTCTATGGAGTTTTCTATTGAGTTTTGCTGACAAGTCTTTGCACTCTAGACAAAATATGAAAACTTGCTGGCTGCATCTGTAAATCTTTCCCTTTACACAAGACTTCTATTTTAATGAGTACATAAGTAACAAAACAGGCATTGGTGTTTTCACTACCACATGGGGCAGATTTATCATCATTCAAATTTGACTTTACGTTAAAAGGGACACTAAATCCAACAGTAAACCTGTCCCACTGCGCCCCCTAGTTCTCTATAGAAGTTGATGAAAAACGTAATTACACATGGAAACCAATTCCCCAATGAGAATTCTACTGACCCAAAACTTAATTATAGATGCAAGAGAATTAACCAATGAGAATGCTGATTTAAACAGCCAGATAATCTTGGATTATAATTGCATTTTAATGCTGCCAGAGAACCTCACATCAAGGGTGTACCCCTAACCCTTTCCAACAGTGTACATGAACCAGACCAAAATATGGGCACAAAGGCACAAGTGAAGCTTAGGTTTTAACCTCCCTTACTTTTGCCTTACACTTTAGCCATTATTTACCCAGTCACACCAGTATGATCACTACAGAAAATGTACAATAAGCACACTATTAACTCCAGGCATGCCAGTAAGTTGACTTGTTGAAATGGATAATGAGCATAGTGGCCCAAGATCACTTCAAAAGACATTTCTTTAACACCAGACAAAATCATACCAAAATTTCCCACCAGGTGGCAGATGGTCTATGCCATTTTCTATTGTGTTTTGCTGGCAGGTCTTTGCATTCTAGTCTAGCACCATCTAGAGGCAGGATTTAACACTCAATGTTGACTGGACATGATGGGACAAAATATGAAAACTTGTTGGCTGCATTTGTATATTGATGTGAATGATGGACAATATTTATAAATGTGCCCCTTAATTTATAAATGTTTAGCTTGCTTATGATGATAGTTGAATGGAATCCCAAAATTAAAATGGATAAGACTGCCTCCTCTCCTAATGGATACATGAAAGCTGACTTCTGGGGTCTCCCCACTTATAGGTATAGACCAGAGGTGCCCAGACTTTTCCCCCGGTGATTGACTTTTGACTCCTCCCCACTTATGTATGCGATGCAGCGTACGTACGCATACCCAATAAACGCGCAGAACCGCCGCACTTCCGCATTTCCTGGCTTCAACGCGGCCCAACAGAAATCCACAGGGGATCGACTGGTGGACCACGATCAATGTTTTGGCCATCCCTGGTGTAGACCCACAAGATGTCACAGTCACTTATGTTTGATCATTTTGTGAATTATGGGGTAAATGGGGAAAAGGAGGACCCAGTGATGACATAAAAGGGACGGACCAGGGGGCAAAGAAGGAAAGTTTATGCAGGAATTGGGGCAGATCAGTGGTAGAATGAGAGGGTATTACAAAGTTCATGGCAAGCAGCTAGCTGAGCATTAAGCTGGCTTAATAATAATTTTAAATTGTTACGTGGTAAGTACAACTTTTCCTTTTGCTATATCTACCAATAAGACAAATATGAAATATATACTACACTAGTGGCATATTTTCCCTTTTCATTTGATGGAAGTGGACTCCCCTGATCATATGTGTTCCTCCTTCCATTGCTTTGTGCTATTTTCATAATTATCATGGGCCTGTGATCAAGTGTCTGTGAACACGAAACGCGTAAAGCAATTATTGTACTCCAATAAAAACTACTTTTGATTAAGATGTCTGCCAGAGGATTTGCCCATTGAGTGTCTGCTCTTGGAAAAATGGTGGTATAAAAATAATCTATCCCAATGTAATATTCCAGTTGACCTGGAGATGTACATTGAGGCTGAGGGAAAATGAGGCAAATAAGTGGTGTCTTTACTATAAAGAAATAAATAATGGAATCCCCTAGAGCAGTGGTTCTCAACCTGTGGGTCGGGGCCCCTTTGGGGGTGGAATGACCCTTTCACAGGGATCACCTAAGACCATCGGAAAACACATATTTCTGATGGTCTTGGGAATAATTGTATGGTTGGGGGTCACCACAACATGAGGAACTGTATTAAAGGACATTAGGAAGGTTGAGAACCACTGCCCTAGAAGGAAACTGTCCAGTTGCTAGATGGGGTGGAAACTATTTCATACCAGAAAGGTTTAATTGTCAGCTGACCCATTGATACAATGTTTTGCCCTCCAATCGAAGGTTTTCAAAAGCACATATTTATCTTATTCTCTCAATTTACTCAGTTTACTTACATACTTGAATTGTTAACAAGCTAAACTACCTACAGTACACTTTTTGTGGTTCAATTTTAAAGTCCACATTAGGCCACTAATGCTATACACTGCTATAACCATCCATGTTATGTCCAATGCTTGCCCAATCCAAACCACCAACCATGGCTGCTTGCCATGCCGGCCACCTTCCACAGCAGCTTCAGGTGGGCAAGTGAGAGCAGGCAACCAGAATCCACTACTCTCCTGGGACCCTTGTCCGAGGAGGTTATACCTACCAATTGCAAGAATATTTAGCAAATAAGTGCCTTGAACCGTATTTGACCTTGCATCTGGGCTTCTAGGGGTATATAGGTGAGAAAATAGTTGTTTTCCATCAAATCTCAGGGTAACTGCTCCTCAACCTCCATTCAGTCCACTTATTATCTGAGGGCAATCATTTTCACAGCTTGGGAAGCCCAAGGTATTACATGGTAACCTTTTCAGAGGCATTCTATGTGCATATAGGACTTTATAAATTAGTCATGAAGGACTAGTTAAGTCAAGGGTGCTATAGCTCACATAAGCATGAACAAATCATTAGTGATGAGCGAATTTTTTCGGCAGGCATGGATTCACAGCGGATTGCCGCATTTCGCCATTGTTTTGCGAAACTTTCGCAAAAATTCGCCATGGAAATATTTGTTGCGTGTCAAATTGGGTGCGGTTGCTAGTGATGAGCGAATCTGTACCATTTCGATTCGCCGGAAAATGTCGCGCGTCAAAAAAATTGTCGCCCGTGGCTATTATTTCGTTGCGCGGCTATTATTTCGTGGCACGCTATTATTTTGCCGCCCGCAGCTATTGTTTCGTCGCACGGCTATTATTTAGTCGCCCGCGGCTATTATTTCGCCGCACGGCTATTATTTTGTCGCCCGCAGCTATTGTTTCATCGCATGCTTATTATTACGTCGCCCGCAGCTATTGTTTCATCGCGTGGCTATTATTTTGTCGCCCGCAACAATTTTTGGATGCACTGGGAATTTTTTCATCCGTTTCGCGAAACAATCCGCCAATGGCGAAACACAGAAATTCGCAGCGAATCCATGCCTGGAGAAACATTTCGGCCATCACTAGCGCTTGCATCAATTCAGGTGCGGTCACGTCAAATCGGTCGCGTAAAGAAAGGTGCGGTCGCGTCAAAAAAGTGCCGGCGACAGAAAATAGATGCGGGCGACAAAAAAAATTTGTGTGACAAATGCGCTTCGAAAATTTTTCACAAACGTTTCACAAATGTTTTTGCTGTTTCACAAATTTTATGGTGAAGCGAAACAAGACAGATTTGCTCATCACTACAAATCATTTTTACGTATCACTTGAAGGTTCTACGTGCAATTGAACAGTTCATACAGTATATTAACTTGTGGCAAAGAATGGCAGAAGACTTTGTAAGCCACGTCAATCTCCAAGCCTAAAATTTGAAGTAGAGAGTAGAGGAAGTAGAGAGTCTAATTATACTTCAATTTTAATTAGTTTGTAAGTCATAAAAACAAGAAATGCACTGTACCTGCACCTCAAATATAACAAACGATTCATTGGGTTTATTCTGGGGGCTGGATCCTGTCTGGAAAATATCTAGAAATAGTTCTCGTTGGTGGGAGGGGTCTGTATAAATAGATGAAAAAAAAGAGCCGCAATGACAAAAGAACAAGAGAGAAGCACTGATTAACTTCCGACAGTGGTAAGACTATAAGTTTTTGTTTCAGGGCAATTGTATAGAAAGATTTAGCAAGGTCAGTGTTATAAAGCTCTAGTACTTGATGTATTACACCCACAAATAGTTTTTGATGATATTTTAGTTTTATCTAGCGATGAGCGAATCTGGCAAAAAAAAATTCTAAAATTGACACAGGTGAAAATTTTTGGTTGCGCGCCGAATTTTGTCGCCCATTTCGCTAAAAAATCTGCCAATGGTGAAACATGGAAATTCGCCATGGATCCATGCCTGCCAGATAATTTTGCTTGTCACTAGTTTTATCCATGCCACTGATTGTGATTCTTACCATGTATTTCCAGTTACTAAAGGGGTTTTCTTCACTTACCTGTAGCGATGAGCGAATCTGTCCCGTTTCGCTGAAAAAAATATTTTGAAAGATTCGCAAAACGGCGAAAAATTCACAAAATGGGGCATATGTCCTGCATCAAAAACACATTTTGTACTCAACAATTCTTTTGACGAAAGAGACAATTTTTTTCATTTGATGAGCGACAATTCTTTTTGACAGGAGAGACAATTCATTTGATGAGTGACAATTCTTTTTGACACTAACGACAATTCTTTTTGACACGAGCGACAATTCTTTTTGATAAGAGAGACAATTCTTTTGATGTGAGAGACAACTTTTTTGCTCGCAAGACAATTCGTTTCATGAGAGACAATTCTTTTTGACACGAGAGACAATTCTTTTGATAAGAGACAATCTTTTTGATGGGAGAAACAATTCTTTTGATGAGAGAGACAATTTTTTTTGTTTGTGAGACAATTCGTTTGATGAGAGAGACAATTCTTTTTGACAGGAGAGACAATTCTTTTGATGAGAGAGACAATTTTTTTTACTCGCGAGACAATTTGTTTGATGAGAGACAATTCTTTTTGACAGGAGAGACAATTCTTTTGATGGGAGACAATTCTTTTTGACGGGAGAGACAATTCTTTTTGACGGGAGAGACAATTCTTTTGATGAGAGACAATTCTTTTTGATGGGACAGACAATTCTTTTGATGAGACACGGTTCTTTTTGACGGGAGAGACAATGCTTTTGATGAGAGAGACAATTCTTTTTGATGAGACAGACAATTATTTTGACACGAGACAATATGTTTGACATACAACAATTCTTTTTTGGATGCAAGACAATTCTTTGGACACTCCCAATAATTCTTTTGATGTGGGCGACAATTTTTGGATGCGCTGCAAATTTTTCCATGGCAAATTGTGTCACCCATTTTGCAAAAAAAAAATGTCAAAACGCGGAAATTCGCCACAAATCCATGCCTGGTGAATTTTTTCGCTCATCATTACTTACCTGCACTGTACCTAGCAGCAGCCATATTGGCATTCTGGGGCATTAGAAGGTAGAGGAAGGGGATGCTGTACTCATGGATGTTACATTAAAAATCAATGTTTTTAGAAAAGCTTGACAATTTTAGATAATTTGAATATTTACGAAAAAGTATTGTATTTAAAATTTTCATCATTCTTCATTTTTGCTGCACTAGACTATACCTTCCAGGCCTATTCAGTCATTTGGGAATGAGGGCATCTCTTTATCCAATGATAATTCTACTTGTGATTTTTCTTGCTCCTCTAGCAGTGGGATCAGGTAGGTCAAAAGGGACACTAAACCCAACCGTAAAGCTGTCCCACTGCGCCCCCTAGTTCTTTATAGAAGTTGATGAAAGACATAATTACACATGGAAACCAATTCCCCAATGGGAATTCTACTGACCCAAAACTTAATTATAGATGCAAGAGAAGTGACCAATGAGAATGCTGATTCCCAGCACTGTGTCAGGCCCCTTGCTGGTACCTTACATATAGAGATAATGATGTCATTTTCCCGTCATTATATGGCACAGGAATCAGACATGGGGATAAAGGGACAGACTTGTTCAGTGCTGGGAAACTGTGCTTAATGCTCCCAACTCCAATTGCAGGAACAGAGAACAGGGAGCCAGATTTATACAGATCAGCTGGGATTCTCATTGGAGGATTCTTTTGCATTTCAATGCTGCCAATGCGGGCCCTAGAGAGCTGGGAAAGTTTTATTGTGCAATATTGCTTTAAGAATACAACCCTGATGTTGCTGGACTACAGCTCCCAGCATGCCTCACCTTCATTATAGGTTAATAGTTCATGCAAGTCTTTTTTTGTCAGAAACAGTAAATATAACCCTTTCAGGGAGAAGGGAATAGGAAATCGCTCTACATAGTCTATAGTTGCACTGCACTGTTTGTTTTCTGAATCCCCAGCAGAATTTGCTTTCGAGAGCATATATGTGCGATTAATCGAAGATGATGTAAATACATGTGAAAATGTGTCGACAGTCACCTTTTACCCCGCACATCCAGAAGGTAAGTGCCTTATACTCAAATATATGTTAAACAGTGTAAAAAATGTTTTGCCCCGCCTCTATGCCTCAGACATAGATTCAATTACTTACACTTTTCATTTAGCACTTCCTAGATATCATTACACTCTTGACATTCCTCCTCCCTCGTCATTGACTATTATTGTACAATCTGTGTTTGGGCATGGTCCTCAAGTCCCATATTTCATTGCATGCACAAGATTTTGGGATGATGCAAAGCTTTGCCTTAATAACAGTATTCACAAAATGGCGCCGGCCTGCCTGCTGTGAATGTGAATTCCAAGACTGAAGAAACCAAAATGGAAATAAAATATTTAGTGTCAGTGAAGTTTATTTTGCTCAGTTAACATGATAGAAAAGGATTTTGAGATGATTTCTTGGGATGACTTGCCCCCTTTAAGAACCACTGGTCCCCAGTATTTTTTCTGTATGTACTATACATGCACTATTAGTAAGAGCACATTGCAATGAATTATGAGGCAATCAGAATATTAGGGGTGCATTTTAAAGTTATTTTCACTCATATTATATTTCACTCTTTTCTAGTTTCTCTTATAAGTGGCATCTTAAAAATCCAATGTGATGACTGTATGTTAGAAGTGCTTATGGGCTGCTGTTTAGCTGCAAATTGCACAAAAGTATATGGTAAGTAGTGATGAGCGAATCTGTCCCGTTTCGCTTCCCCATAAAATTCGCGAAACGGCAAGAAAATTAGCGAAAACGCATTTGGCGCACAATTTTTTTGTCGCCTGCATCTTTTTTGTCACCCGCGTCTATTTTTTGTTGCCCGCGTATATTTTTTTTTGTCGCCTGCGCTTTTTGATGCGACTGCGCCTTTTTTGCCGTGACCGTGCCCTTTTTTTTTACGCGACCAGGCCCTTTTTGATGCGACCACACCTGATTTGCCACGACCGGGCCCTTTTGACCCGACCACGCCCAATTTGATGCGCGACAAAAAAAATCTGCGCGACAAATTTTTCCACAGCAAATTTTCACGTGAAACAATTCGCCAATGGCAAAATGCAGAAATTCGCTGCGAATCCATGCCTGGCGAAAAAATGTGTTCATCACTAATGGTAAGTACTTGGGCAGATTAGTTTAAAGGTCCCCTGTTCAACATTTTAGGCAAAATACAACTTTTTTCAAAAACATTATCATTAGTTATTTATTTCATTTTTTGCGCTATAATTTAGTATGTGTTCATCGTCACTGGAGAACTTCTATAAAGAAGTCTGTTCAAAGGAATGAAAGAATGAAACTATGAGGCTGTCATGGTTGGGGTTGTTTTCTTTGTTGAAAGCTCCCTTCTGAGGGGACATGATTAGTGTGTACAAGTACTGGTGTAACTACTCTGGGTCGGGCCCCCCCGCAAAAAAATTAGAAGGGGCCCGGCACAGAGTAGCAACCCCTACCGGCCCCTGGTCCTCTTCCCTCTATCCGCTATGGTCTAAGGGACCAATATCGGCAGCTAGAATGGGCCCGTGTATGGCCACCTTAAGAGTGGGTGGGGGAAGAGTTTTATAGGGGGGCAGGCCAGGAGACACAAGAGAGTGGGTGGATTGAAGCGTGGACTCTGCAACAACAGAGTATGCAGACACTGCAGTCTGGGGAGCAGGAGAAGGGAGAGAGGAGAAAACTGAGCAGACTCCTTCCCAAAACCTGAAGGAACTCTAAAGGAGAGGAAGTGTGATACTGAAGAACATGTGTACACAAAAGGAGACAAGAAATCCTGAGTTTCTTTTGATAGAGAGGGCTGGGAAGAGGCAATGGGGTCACTGGAAGGGGGAGAGGTTGGGCGGCATCCAGATGGCCAAATTAGGGGTGGTAATGTTTGGGGGCTTAAGGTCGGCATACACGGGCTGATTCTAGCTGCTGATATTGGTCCCTTAGACAGATTCGGCAGTTTATCGGCCCGTGTAGGGGCACTAATGATGGGCCTGCCTGAAACCAGCCAGATCTCAATCAGGCAGGTTTGATATTTAGCCAGGGCCAAATGACTGAATTAGCCCGATATTGCCCACCCATAGGTGGAAATATCGGGAGAAGATCCACCTTTATGCGTGGACTTACTGCAGCTATGTAGTCAACTGCGATGTGTTATATGCACTGTGTGCCCAGCTCCCGCTAAGTGGCAAATTGGTTGGCCTGACAGTCAGCCCAAAAATACTTGTTTGTAGTAGTTGTGCTGAGCATCCCTTGGTTTGCTATTGTTAGGTTGTTTAACCTAAACCTATTGGTTAAATCTTTAACTTTTGTTATTTATAGTTAACTGTAAAATGATTACTGGTTCATCAAAGCTACGGCCTTCATCAGTCCTAAAAAGTAAACCCTGTGTCTCTCTCTCTCTTATTTGTTGTTTAGAATCTCAAAAAGGGGAGGAAACAGCAAATCTTGGTAAGTACAGTATGGTAGGGGCATAGTTGGTGTTGCCTACTTGACAGCTATATAAAAATACATTGTGTAAATGAAAATAACAGGTTCTTGAAGGTGTTGCAATTACCCAAGTTTATTCAATGAAACAGGACAACTTTTTGTTTTTGCTATTTAATCTTGTTTAACCATTTGTATTGTTTTCTTGCTTCCTACAGAGTCTGGGACAAATCTTTCCACGGTGCAGTGCATGGCACCCAAGGATTGTGACATACAAGAGAACTTCCGACTGATGAAGCCTGTAACCTGCATTGTGAATAACTGCACCTTCAGCTAAAAATATAATGTCATTTCTCTGAAGGTGATCTACAAAGTAAAATGCAGAAACAATTTGAGAATGAAAGTTTCTTGGGGGCAAAACAGTAGCATTGTCTCTTCTCTTGGTTTTCCTTCATTTCATGTTAATGTTGAGGCCGGTATTTTATTTAAGAAGAGAAAAGATGTGGGTTTTTCCAAAAGAGTAGAAAATAATAGGAATTCCTATGAATAAGTGCCCCAACAGGCACGAAATGCGTTAGGCTTCTTGTTCCTGTCCTAAATAAATGAGCTTTGAACTGTACTTTTATATTGTACTTTGTATAAAAACTGTAAATGATGAGACAAAGGAGTCGGGAATAGGGATGAGCAAATGAGTGTTTTTGGCAGATGCTAATTTTTTCTTGAATATGTCTAGAATTTGACAATGTGGGTTGTATTACCTCGTAAAAAAAATGGTTTGTTGTGCCAGAACAAAATAACCCAAACATCAGTTTTACCCAACCCTTGCCTTCCATATCAACCAGATGTGAACAGAGCTCCCCCCCATCTGAAGAGTTGTCCAGGACCCATTTGTGGCCATATTTGCCTTTTTATTTAGCCAGAATATGGCAAAAGGTCAATAAATAAAACAGGTAAGTAAAGGAGACATAATTCATACATCATAAACATCATAAAGACACAGAAACTGAACTGTATAGAGAGCGCTGAAATAAATAATGAAAGCGCAGAGGGACTGTGGAGCCAGCTATGGCTCAGTTCCCTCCGTGCTTGTAAGGGGTTAACTTACCCAGCCAGTGCAGTCAGGAAAGGGCAGCCCCCCTTGCTCGCTCCTCCTCCCTCCTCTGTGCCTGCATTCCTGCGCTGCTGCTGCCACTCTGCTTCCGGATTCCACCGAGCTGCATCCCCCTCCCACCCTCCCTGTTTAAGCACACTCTGTTTATAAAAAATTTAAAAAAATAAAAAAATTATCATATCAATATAAATTTGTGGTTTGTCACAGCAAATGGCGGGGGGTAGTCCTTGGCCATTTAAGTTCTGATGTTGTATTATGGCTTCTACATGCCCACTGCGTTCGCAGTGGCCGGCATTCGTTAACAAAATGATTTATTGTTTGGAAAAGTTTGAATATACATGGCAAGGACTAATTTTGGACGCTGTATTTGATAATAAAGCTGTGTCCAAACTCCACCCACACAATGGTGTCATTGCGTCTTTTGTCAGCTAGGTGCAACGGGCAAGAGTGATAATGGGAGGGAACAAGTCTCCACAGTCGTTCAGAGCAGAGCGGCACAGAGGCTCACAATGTATTCATTGCACCATTACACCCAATAGTTATAGTGTTAAGTTGGGTTGATTAAAGACCAAAGTCCAACCCCTTTCAAATCAACCCCAGTGCACATATATACATACTTACAGACCTAACTATACTCTCTACACCAGCTTCCCCCTGCATCCTCCATCTCCCACCCCAGCGACCTATAGCTCCATCGTCCAGCGACCTCCTGCTTCGGCCTGAGTCTGTCCCCTGGCTCCCCACTGCATCAGAACACTTTTATACGGTTGTGCTCCGTGCATACTGACATCACGCGCATGCACTGCGTGCAACCAATCAGGAGTCGGCGGGCCGGATTAAAAAGGCCAACGGGCCGGACGGCATTAACAGAATCTGCCAATACAATGTTACTTGCCATTACCAACCTTACTGGCCTCACCATGAAGAAGTCCTACACTTCTTCACCTGAAAGTTCTGTTTTCCAGCTGGGCATAAACTGGTAAATGAGGTTCCATGTTGGTCACTTAAATCCCTAAATCAACTATTAGGGGGGTTTAGAAGGGCTTTCTTCTAATTGCAAACATATATTCAAACTCAGTGGTTCTCAACTTTCCTAATGCCGTGACCCTTTAATACAGTTCCTCATGTTGTGGTGACCCCCAACCATAAAATTATTCCTAAGACCACTGGAAATATGTGTTTTCCGATGGTCTTAGGCGACCCCTGTGAAAGGGTCGTTCGACCCCCAAAGGGTCCCGACCCACAGGTTGAGAACCGCTGTTCTAACTAGTACCATTAGAGACTGTTTTCCAAAAATAAAGATTTTACATTTTAATTCCCCATTAAAAGTTCTTCTATATAAATTTCTGTATCATTGTGGCCTTGATGTGATCATGACCCAAGGTACCAGGGAATCCGAAAAGTAGAGGAGCTTCAAAGTCCCAGATCACTTTACAATGGAACAAGGTGATTGGGATTGGGTGGGATTACACTGTGAGCTACAGGGGTGGGGGGTTGAGAAACGGAGTTACTATGAGAAATAAAAAACCCAAAAAGGTCTACAATTTAATTTTTGAAATGAAAGCTCTGTTTATGGATTGTATCATGAGCCTTCAACCTAATCCTTCTTCATTACTTGTTAAGTCAAGAACACTTTACTGCATTTGCACATCAATAAATACATAAAATACAATAAATAATTGAAAATTTTATTGTGTTGACCTTGGAGGATGTAGCAAGTTTGGAAAATAATCAGAAGATCATGGTATTATGGATGGGAGGGGTTTAGGAAATGTTAAAATAGTCGGAGAGAGAGATATAAAGGTAAAACCATCAGTTGGTAAGGCAGCGGTAAGATATCATCTCTTTCATTATCTCTTTTATTATTAGTTATACATGTGATTATTACAGGTATGGCATCACTTATCCAGAAACCTGTTATCCAAAAAGCTCTGAATTTCTTGAATGTGTCCCATAGACTCCATATTAAACGAATGATTCTAATTTTTAAATTTGATTTCCTTTTTCTCAGCAATTATAAGAGAGTGCCTTGGACTTGCTCACCAACTAAGATATAATTACCCCTTATTGGGGGCAGAACAGCCCTATTGGGTTTATTTAATGGTTAAATGATTCCCTTTTCTCTGTAATAATAAAACAGTACCTGTACTTGATCCCAACTAAGATATAATTACCCCTTATTGGGGCAGAACAGCCCTATTGGGTTTATTTAATGGTTAAATGATTCCCTTTTCTCTGTAATAATAAAACAGTACCTGTACTTGATCCCGACTAAGATATAATTACCCCTTATTGGGGCAGAACAGCCCTATTGGGTTTATTTCATGGTTAAATGATTCCCTTTTCTCTGTAATAATAAAACAGTACCTGTACTTGATCCCAACTAAGATATAATTACCCCTTAATGGGACAGAACAGCCCTATTGGGTTTATTTAATGGTAAAATGATTCCCTTTTCTCTGTAATAATAAAACAGTACCTGTACTTGATCCCAACTAAGATATAATTACCCCTTATTGGGGGCAGAACAGCCCTATTGGGTTTATTTAATGGTTAAATGGTTCCCTTTTCTCTGTAATAATAAAACAGTACCTGTACTTGATCTCAACTAAGATATAATTACCCCTTATTGGGGTAGAACAGCCCTATTGGGTTTATTTAATGGTTAAATGATTCCCTTTTCTCTGTAATAATAAAACAGTACCTGTACTTGATCCCAACTAAGATATAATTACCCCTTATTGGGGGGCAGAACAGCCCTATTGGGTTTATTTAATGGTTAAATGATTCCCTTTTCTCTGTAATAATAAAACAGTACCTGTACTTGATCCCAACTAAGATATAATTACCCCTTATTGGATGCAAAAGAATCCTATTGGGTTTAATTAATGTTTTATTTAATTTTATTAATCCAGAACACCCCTGGTCCCGAGCATTCTGGATAATGGGTCCTATACCTGTATTGCCATCATTTTAGTGAAATTGTTTTCTTCCTCCTTCCAGTCACATCCACCCACTTGAACAAAATGGCGCCATTTGATCCACGGATACTACTACTTATGATTTCTCTTGCTCCCCTAATACATGGGAAAGGTAGGTCAAAACTCTCATATAGATATAGCAAAGCAGCAATGGTAACCTGTAGGAAGTTTACCAAGGTGAATGGGATTGTCCAGGTACTACAGCCCTAGACTCTCAGCTCTAGGGAACGGACAAACCATTAAGCATCAAAACAAAAAAATAAAAGAAGAAGGGCACTCTGGTAATCCAAAAACAGACCATTCTAATGGTTAAAAAAGAAAAGGCTTTATTATACACTCATCTGAAAAAAAGCCTGACGCGTTTCGTGTCTATCAGACTCTGATAGGTCAAAACCTCAGAGTAATAAAGATATAACATAACATAAACAATGAGAGCATCTTGATTGTGGGCATTGTACATAAATATTGTAAAAATGTAATGAGAATCATAAAGATACGAGGCATATGGATGTTTGAGGCTTCTAGAATGATCATTATGTAGCAGTAAGAAGGTTGGTTTGGCAGATTTCTTTTTATATTGGGCTTTCTTACTGTTTCTGAATGGGGTCCCAAGGTTCTAAACAATTAATTCAACCCATTTTTGCCCAGTTATGCAGAAATACATATGTTTAGTGACCTTGCCAATAAGCAAAATTTTCTGTGGCCAGTCGGGGTTAGAAGAGCATCCGTGAACAACACCAAGTTGGTTTAATTGGTTTTGACCATTTTCTGTAAATAATAAAGAAAATAGATGAGACTTAAGAGGGTAAAATGTTCCCAAAATAAAGAAAGAAACCAATACATTTTCTCCAAAATATCAACAACTGTAGAATCAAAATGTTTTATGTTCTTATGTTGTGATGGGCGAAATGTTTCTCCAGGCATGGATTTGCGGTGAATTTCCGTGTTTTGCCATTGGCGGATTGTTTTGCGAAATGGATGAAAAAATTCGCCACAGAAAAATTTATCGCACATCCAAAAATTGTTGCCCGCATCAAAAGAATAGTCGTCCGTCCCGTCAAAAAAGAATAGTCGCGGCAACAAAAGAATAGCCGCAGAGGACAAAAGAATAGCCGTGCGACAAAAGGATAGCCACGGGTGACAAAAGAATAGCAGCGGGACGAAAGAATAGCTGTGGGCGACAAAAGAATAGCCGCAGGCGACAATTTTTTTTAACGCGCAACAAAAGAATAGCTGCGGGCAACAAAAGAATAGCCACGGAGGACAAAAGAATAGCCGCGGGCGACAAAATAATAACCGCAGGTGACAAAAGAATAGCCGCAGGTGACAAAAGAATAGCCGTACGACAAAAGAATAGCTGCGCGACAAAAGAATAGTCGTGAGTGTCAATTTTTTTTTTACCGCGCAACATTTTCGCCGTTTCGTGGATTTTACAGCGAAGCGAAATGGGACAGATTCCCTCATCACTATTCTTTTGTCTTTTTTTTTATATATATTCTTTATTTTGGTTTCAAGAATAGTTGGGGTACAGAACAAAGAAGGGGATGGGGTAAGGAACAAATGCATTGACATTCGGTTAAGTACAGCAAGAGTAAACAAGAATTGACCACAAGTTTCTTCTATAGCATTGGGGTCAAATGGTTTCATTATGGCTTCTGGGGAGTTTAAGTAGTTTCCTATGTTCTTATGCCCTAACTTTCTCCAGACTCAACCTAGCTCTAATTACAGTCTGGTAAACCCTACGTACATTGATAAAATCATATGAAACGTTGGGCGCGCACCCAAATGACTGGAACAATAAAAGGGCAGCCATTTTGTGTGTGACCCCCACATCTGAAATTTGTCCGTTCTGCTAATTGGTTGGCTAGGGCTACAGCCAAAGTTTGGGCTTGGGTTCGGTTCACCAGGACCGTGGATTCGGCCAAATCCGAACCCTGACGAAAAAGCACGAATCCTGGCCAAATACCGAACCAAATCCCGTCTTTGGTGCATCCCTAGTGCACCAATGGGGACCAAGGGTTAATCAGTTCCTAATAGGACACACCGAATCCCGGATTCGGATCGGGATTCGGCCGAATCCAGGCATTTTTTTAAGGATTCGGTTTCGGGGCGGATCTGTGGTCCTGGCCGAACCGAAATCCTTATTAGCATAAATTAGCATATGCTAATCAGAATTTGGAAAGAGTTAACCCCTTCCGATCCTAATCAGCATATGCTAATTAGGATTGGGATACGGTTCGGAATTCGGCCTAATCCTGCTGGGTGGGCTCAGTGCATCCCTAGTTTCTAATGGGTCCTAGAGATGTAGCGAACTGTTCGCTGGCGAACTAATTCGCGTGAACATTGGGTGTTCGCAAGTTCGGAAGTTCTCAAACTTTTCGCGTATGTTTGCAATTTGGGTTCGCCGCGTTTTTTTTCCGCTGCGTTTTTTTCTCGGCCTGAAAACGCCGCACAAGCCACACATGGCGTTTTTCAGCCTAGTACTGGTGTAAGCAAATCCCGTTTCCATGGTGCTAATAGTGCGAAATAGCAAAAAATGCTGCGTATTTCCGCTAGGTCTGCCAGCTGCCTTTGCGTATACATAGGAATAGCTTGCGTTTTTGCGCAATGCTGTGTCAACAAAGTATTTTTCAGAGACATTTTTGCTTGATCCCCCTCCTGCATACCACTGTCCAGGTCGTGGCACCCTTTAAACAACTTTAAAATCAGTTTTCTGGCCAGAAATGGCTTTTCTAGGTTTTAAAGTTCGCCTTCCCATTGAAGTCTATGGGGTTTGCAAAGTTCGCGAATATTCACGTTTTTTGGCGAAAGTTCGCGAACGCGTCCGCAAACTTTTTTTTTGAGGTTCGCTACATCTCTAATGGGTCCCTACAATTCATTTCATACAATAAAGTCATCCTGTTGAGCTGCACATTATGGGCAGTATGGCCATTCGCACAGAAGCATTCACAGTCTGCATTAGAACTTGATATATACTGTATATACTCGAGTATAAGCCTAGTTTTTCAGCACCCAAAATGTGCTGATAAAGTCACCCTCGGCTTATACTCGAGTCGGGTGCCATGGGTCTCCTCCGGGACTGGGTCTGCTGCCAGTTTGCCAATGCACAATGAGCGTGGGGTAGTACTCATATTGTTTTTGTTGACCCTCTTCTCCGCTTACAGAGCTAGTTTACTGTTTTTCTTTGAAATAAATATTGAAAAACATATACCCCACTGATGCCTCAATTAATGTAATTTTATTGGTATTTATTTTGATTATTAAAACTTAGCAGTAGCTGCTGCATTTCCCACCCTAGGCTTATAGTCGAGTCAATAAGTTTTTCCAGTTTTCTGAGGTAAAATTAGGTACCTCGGCTTATATTCGGATCGGCTTATATTCGAGTATATACGGTATATATATATACAGCAAATAAACAATACGGGGGTTATTTATCAAAATTCAACTACAATGTTCTGAAAGCTTGCTATGGTTATCTTAGTTAGCCAATAAAGGTATCACCTTTATACCACTTTTGTTAATATTTATTTCAAAAGGGTTACCCTGTAATCAAAATTCTTAAAAAGTCAATACTCAACCCATATTTTACCCACCATTTTTAATGGGTCAACAAGCTCAAATTTTTTTGACTTGGCTAAATGGTTCAACTCTTGCCTACGACAACTCCCATTGGCTTCTACATGTCTATAGAGTCTTTAGTGACACTGCAATTATTGGTTTGATTATCGTAACTTATGTTCTTAATCTCCTGCAGGCAGAATTATCGAGTGCACTTTCATGAAACTTATTAACGAGGATTTAATCGAATGTCAAAGTGTGTACAACGTCACATTGCACCCCTTGCGTCACTTATGTGAGTGTTTACAGGACAATTGTGAGTGTTATGTCTCCCAAGCAATTGGAAACTCAATGGGTGGAATAAAAAGCTCAAAATGTGAGAGTCACCTACCAACATCCACTTGATTGTCGAACTCCCTTTCCTTAGATTGGCTGCCCTACTTCCCAAACTATTAGCCATTTATTGCGCACAGCTCCAGCTTTAACATAGCAAATGCCATATTTCATAATTAATGTGCAGTGACAAATATACACAGGTATGGGGCCTGTTATCCACAGGATAAGGGATCTTTCTGTAATGGGACTGTTCTGCCCCCAATAAGGGGTAATTATATCTTAGTTGGGATCAAGTACAGGTACTGTTTTATTATTACAGAGAAAAGGGAATCATTTAACCATGAAATAAACCCAATAGGGCTGTTCTGCCCCAATAAGGGGTAATTATATCTTAGTTGGGATCAAGTACAGGTACTGTTTTATTATTACAGAGAAAAGGGAATCATTTAACCATGAAATAAACCCAATAGGGCTGTTCTGCCCCCAATAAGGGGTAATTATATCTTAGTTGGGATCAAGTACAGGTACTGTTTTATTATTACAGAGAAAAGGGAATCATTTAACCATGAAATAAACCCAATAGGGCTGTTCTGCCCCAATAAGGGGTAATTATATCTTAGTTGGGATCAAGTACAGGTACTGTTTTATTATTACAGAGAAAAGGGAATCATTTAACCATTAAATAAACCCAATAGGGCTGTTCTGCCCCCAATAAGGGGTAATTATATCTTAGTTGGGATCAAGTACAGGTACTGTTTTATTATTACAGAGAAAAGGGAATCATTTAACCATGAAATAAACCCAATAGGGCTGTTCTGCCCCAATAAGGGGTAATTATATCTTAGTTGGGATCAAGTACAGGTACTGTTTTATTATTACAGAGAAAAGGGAATCATTTAACCATTAAATAAACCCAATAGGGCTGTTCTGCCCCCAATAAGGGGTAATTATATCTTAGTTGGGATCAAGTACAGGTACTGTTTTATTATTACAGAGAAAAGGGAATCATTTAACCATTAAATAAACCCAATAGGGCTGTTCTGCCCCCAATAAGGGGTAATTATATCTTAGTTGGGATCAAGTACAGGTACTGTTTTATTATTACAGAGAAAAGGGAATCATTTAACCATTAAATAAACCCAATAGGGCTGTTCTGCCCCAATAAGGGGTAATTATATCTTAGTTGGGATCAAGTACAGGTACTGTTTTATTATTACAGAGAAAAGGGAATCATTTAACCATGAAATAAACCCAATAGGGCTGTTCTGCCCCAATAAGGGGTAATTATATCTTAGTTGGGATCAAGTACAGGTACTGTTTTATTATTACAGAGAAAAGGGAATCATTTAACCATGAAATAAACCCAATAGGGCTGTTCTGCCCCCAATAAGGGGTAATTATATCTTAGTTGGGATCAAGTACAGGTACTGTTTTATTATTACAGAGAAAAGGGAATCATTTAACCATGAAATAAACCCAATAGGGCTGTTCTGCCCCAATAAGGGGTAATTATATCTTAGTTGGGATCAAGTACAGGTACTGTTTTATTATTACAGAGAAAAACGGAATCTTTTTAAAAAAAAATCTGAATTATTTGATTAAAATGGAGTCTATGGGAAATGGGCTTTCTCTAATTGTAAGCTTTGTGGATAACGGGTTTCCGAATAATGGATTCCATACCTGTATAAAAAGTACAGTAAGAATAAGCACATGCTCTTCAGAATAAACAGGTTCATATTTTTTGTTATTGTCTTTTGTAGTTCAAGGTCCAAGAGATTTCCTAGATGTCCTATGTGAGGACTGTATAGAGCAAGAGAAAAAAAGATTTCGGGTTCCCATAGGCTGCTGTTTTGATGTTGGTTGCTCACCAGTATCCAGTAAGTATTTATGGGTATATAACAATATATGTACATTTAAGCCAAAATACAACATTTTTCTAATGCTTTTTAATTCTTATCTCTTTTTGCCTTTTGGCTAAGATTTTGGCACAGATTTACTAAAAATTGGATTTTTTTTTTGTTTTTAGAAACTCAAATAAACTCCGAAGAGTTTATTGATGAAAACATTTCCATGAATCCTCCCTATTTTTCCCCAAACAGGAATTGCTCCTCTTTAGGAGCATTGGCTCTCATTATTAGACAACAATGATGTGTTTAGGTTTCACTGTGAAATGGAAAACAATGATGGTCTTTACCTCCCCTTGAAACTGGGTGAAACAGAAAACAATGATGGGATTAACTTCCCCTTGAAACTGGGTGAAACAGAAAACATTGATGGTCTTAACTTCCCCTTGAAACTGGGTGAAACAGAAAACAATGATGGGATTAACTTCCCCTTGAAACTGGGTGAAACAGAAAACAATGATGGGATTAACTTCCCCTTGAAACTGGGTGAATCAGAAAACATTGATGGTCTTAACTTCCCCTTGAAACTGGGTGAAACAGAAAACAATGATGGGATTAACTTCCCCTTGAAACTGGGTGAAACAGAAAACATTGATGGTCTTAACTTCCCCTTGAAACTGGGTGAAACAGAAAACATTGATGGTCTTAACTTCCCCTTGAAACTGGGTGAAACAGAAAACAATGATGGGATTAACTTCCCCTTGAAACTGGGTGAAACAGAAAACAATGATGGGATTAACTTCCCCTTGAAACTGGGTGAAACAGAAAACAATGATGGGATTAACTTCCCCTTGAAACTGGGTGAAACAGAAAACAATGATGGGATTAACTTCCCCTTGAAACTGGGTGAAACAGAAAACATTGATGGTCTTAACTTCCCCTTGAAACTGGGTGAAATAGAAAACAATGATGGGATTAACTTCCCCTTGAAACTGGGTGAAATAGAAAACAATGATGGGATTATCTTCCCCTTGAAACTGGGTGAAACAGAAAACAATGATGGGTTAACTTCCCCTTGAAACTGGGTGAAACAGAAAACAATGATGGTCTTAACTTCCCCTTGAAACTGGGTGAAGTAGAAAACAATGATGGGATTATCTTCCCCTTAAAAAGTCTGTGAAATAGAAAACAATAATGGGTGTAACTTCCCCTTAAAAATTTGCAAAGGACAGGCTGTCAATGGTTTTCGGTAGCTTAAACCTGGCGTGATTTTTGGTCAGTCTAAAAAAGTCACATAAAGTTTTCTAAATTTTAAGCATTCATGGTTTTTTTTTTAAAAAACTCTCGAATTTTTCGAGTAAATCTAAAAAATACCCAAAACAAAAAAATTTGAATTTCTCTAAAAAAAAACCTTAGTAAATGTTCCCCTTGGGGCAGAAACTCTACATGAGTTAAGTAACTCCATCAGGGTTTTGGGCAAAAATATCTTGTTAGTTGAGGTTTTTTATGAAAATGTTTGGCACCATTGGCTTGAGCGATCATAAATCTACCCCTAGGGGGCTGATTTACTAATCCACGAACGCCCGAAAAGCGTCTGAATGCGTTTTTTTCCATAATGATCAGTATGTTGCGATTTTTCCGTCGCTGTAACAACTTTTTCGTAAATTCTCGTGACTTTTTCGTAGCCGTCGCGAAAAAATCGGAAAGGTTTGCCTGCTGTTTACTAGCGTTCAATACGAAAAAGTCGCGACAAATCGCGTAAGACGTAACGGCTACGAATAAGTTGCGACAATTCACGGAAAAGTTGCGATGGCGACGAAAAAATCGCAAAAATACGAAAAAGTCACAAAATATTATTTCCCATCCGATTTTTTCCCATTCGGAATTCGGACCCCTATGTGTAGTGTTGGTTCTTAGGGGGAGTTCTGGTCCTCCCCGATCATAGACAGACTTACATGATCTTCTGGTAAAAAGTTCTGGGATATTGATTGGGATTTGGCTGAATCCGAATCCTTCAAAAAAAGCCTGGATTCGGTGCATGCCTAGAAATTAAAGAGAAAGCAGACCCTGTGGCTAGTGATGAACACATTTTTTCACCAGGCATGGATTTGCAGCAAATTTCCGTATTTTGCCATTGGCAAATTGTTTCGTGAAACTTTGCAGCGGAAAAATTCACTGCACAGATTTTTTTTGTTGCACGTCAAATTGGGCACAAAAAAAAATAGCTGTGGGTGACAAAAAATAGACGCGGGCGACAAAAAATAGATGTGGGTGACAAAAATAATCACTGCAAATTTTTTGCCGTTTCGTGAATTTTCTGCCTGTTTCACTAATTTTATGGTGAAATGGGACAGATTCGCTCATCACTACCCAGTAGGAGTCTTCTTCCTCAGTAGTGACCAACTAGTATATGCGGGGGCAACCTGGGAGTCTAAGGGGCCCATTTACTAACAATCGGAAAAAAACAAAACGGGTAAAAATCCGAATCTGACAATTCGCCAGGTTAATCTTGTAGTTCATATAGAAGTCAATAGCAGAGTTTTTTTGTGTGAAATGGTCAACATTTCAATGCGACAACTAGTGATAAGTGAAATTTTTTTGGATGGATTCGCAGTGAATTGTTTAGCAAACTTCAGTGAAAATTCAGAGCAGAAAAATTCATTGCACGTCAAAAAAAAGTTGCAGTTGTGTCAAATTGCCTGTGCCCGCATCAAAATGGCCAATGGGGTAAAAACAGGAGTGGTTGCATCAAAATAGACTCAGTCTCATCAAAAAACAAGATGCGGGTGACAAAAAAAAGATGCGGCAAATGCATTTCGTGGTTTTTCCGTCCATTTTGCAAATTTTCTTGTCATTTTGCAAATTTTACAAAAAAAGACACAGGTGACAAAAACGCAGATTTTTAGCTAAACGGGACAGATTCGCTCGTCATTAGCATCAATTAGCAATAACTCAAAAATTTTAGTTTTCGCAGCAACGATTTGAAAAAGTTGAGTTTTTTCGTCACTTTTTTCTCGAATGGACTTTTCCAATCGGATTTTTTAAGTAAATGTTAGACATCCAAGGAAAAGAGTTTAGTGGAATTTGAAAATGTAAAAAAATGAGAGATTATAGAGTTTTAGTAAATGTGACCCTAACTGATTCTAACCAGTTTATAATCGTAATAAAAGAAGCGTTATAAATTACCAGTGTATATATATTGCAGAAGGGGAAAATGTATTTTTTTATTTATCCTGCAATCTTTCTTTAACCAGTTGTATTGTTTCCTTTCTTCCTACAGAGCTTATGGACGAATATATCGCTATACGCTGCTTAGAAAACAAGGAATGTGAATTCAGTGAGAATTCGGAAAGGACGGTGCCTGAAACCTGCCTCCTTAATAACTGCACTGTTGGAAAGAGAAAATTCTTTGGAACCTTTACGTCGTGGTAGTGACGAGCGAATCTGTCCCATTTGCGCTGAAAAATTTGCGAATGTTTCAAAAGATTAGCGAAACCGCGAAAATGTCACACGACAAAAAAAAATTTTGTGCCCAACAATTCTTTTGACTTGCGACAATTCTTTTGACAAGCGAGACAATTTTTTGATGCGGCAAATTTTGTTGCCCATTTCATAAAAAACACAGAAATTTGCAGCGAATCCATGCCTGGCAAATATTTTCGCCCATCACTACCTTCTGGTTATCAAATCTGTCGAAAGATTCGCAAAACAGCAAAAATGTTGTGATGGGTGAAAAAATTTGTCAGGCACGGATTCGCTGCGAATTTCTGCAGGTAACAAAATCTGCCAACTGAAAAATTTGTCCAAAAAAATTGTTGCTCACGTCAAAACAAAAAATGCCGCCCGCAACAATTCTTTTGATGAGCGAGACAATTCTTCTTGACAAATTTTTCTGTGGCAGATTTTGTCGCCCGTTTCACCAAAAAATCTGCCAATGACGAAATGCAGACATTCTCCGCGAGATTCTGGCAAATTTTTTTACCCATCACTACCTCCATAAAATGCGTCATTTATGACATTTGTGCAAGCCCCCATATAGTGCTGAGTGAATTTTGTCACCAGGTATGGATTCACAGCGAGTTTCTGCTTTTTAAAAAGATTTTTCAAAAGATTAGCGAAACGGCGAAAATGTCACACGTAAAAAAAAAAATTGAGCAAGACAATTCTTTTGACGTAAGGGACAATTCATTTGATTTTTTTTACCCATCACTACCTCCTGGTTCACGAATCTTTCAAAAGATGAACGAAACGGGAAAAATGTTTTTTGTGAAAAAAATTGTTGCTCGCGTCAAAACAAAAAATGTAATTCTTTTGATTTTTCCATGGCAAATTTTGTCGCCCATTTCACAAAAAAATCTGCCAATGACGAAACGCAGAAATTCTTTGTGAGATTCTGCCAAAATTTTTCACCAATCACGACCTCCATAAAATGCATAATTTATGACAAAAGTGCAAGCCCCCGTATAGAGCTGAGTAATTTTTTTCGCCAGGCATGGATTCACAGCAAATTTCTGCTTTTCAAAAAGATTTTTCAAAAGATTAGCGAAACGGCGAAAATGTCACATGTAAAAAAAAAAAATTGAGCAAGACAATTCTTTTGACGCGAGCGCCAATTCATTTGATTTTTTCACCCATCACTACCTCCTGGTTAACGAATCTTTCGAAAGATTAACGAAACGGGAAAAATGTTTTTTGTAAAAAGAAATTGTTGCTCTTGTCAAAACAAAAAATGCGTCTTTTGACGCGCAACAATTAATTTTTCCATGGCAGATTTTGTCGCCCATTTCACAAAAAAAATCTGTCAATGACAAAATGCAGAAATTCTCTGCAAGATTCTGGCAAATTTTTTCACCCATCACGACCTCCATAAAATGTGTCATTTATGACATAAGTGCAAGCCCCCGTATAGTACTGAGTGAATTTTTTCGCCAGGCATGGATTCGCAACGAATTTCTGCTTTCACCATTAGCGAATGTTTGGAAAACATTCCGCCAACGTTTGCCGCAAAAAAGACTTGCTGCACAAAAAAATAGCGCTACAAACACATTTTGCAGATTCTACGCCGTTTCGCGAATATTCCTGTTGTTCCGTGAATTTTTTGGCGTAGCAAAATGGGACAGATTCACTCATAACTACCCCCATGTTATTTCCCCCCAATATATAGCAATTTTCCAGTAATTCCTATTTCCAGCAATTACTATAATGAGATTTGCTTTGATTCTGAAGTTAGATCCCTTCGCTAAGTAAAATATAGAATAAAAGTTCTTTAGACTCAAAACAACAGCATTGTATTTTATCATATCTTTTAGCCCTTCTTTTGTTTAATATTAAAGGAACAGTAACACCAAAAAATAAAAAATGTGTTTTTCAATAATTAAAATATAAAAGCCGCTGGTTAGCAATGGGGGCAGCCATTCAAAGGAGAAAAAAAAACAGGTTACTTAGATGATAACAGATAAAGCCCCATTATATTCTATAGAAGTTATCTGTTATCTGCTATGGAACCTGTGCCTTTTCTCCTTTTTTCCAGCTGCCCCCGGGGCTACACAGCGGGGTATTTATATAAACTATAGTAGGGTTTCTGTAGCAAACACCCCAGCTGTACCAGTGCAGGAATGGCTGCCCCGGGGCTACACAGCGGGGTATTTATATAAACTATAGTAGGGTTTCTGTAGCAAACACCCCAGCTGTACCAGTGCAGGAATGGCTGCCCCCGGGGCTACACAGCGGGGTATTTATATAAACTATAGTAGGGTTTCTGTAGCAAACACCCCAGCTGTACCAGTGCAGGAATGGCTGCCCCCGGGGCTACACAGCGGGGTATTTATATAAACTATAGTAGGGTTTCTGTAGCAAACACCCCAGCTGTACCAGTGCAGGAATGGCTGCCCCCGGGGCTACACAGCAGGGTATTTATATAAACTATAGTAGGGTTTCTGTAGCAAACACCCCAGCTGTACCAGTGCAGGAATGGCTGCCCCCGGGGCTACACAGCGGGGTATTTATATAAACTATAGTAGGGTTTCTGTAGCAAACACCCCAGCTGTACTGGTGCAGGAATGGCTGCCCCCGGGGCTACACAGCGGGGTATTTATATAAACTATAGTAGGGTTTCTGTAGCAAACACCCCAGCTGTACCAGTGCAGGAACGGCTGCCCCCGGGGCTACACAGCGGGGTATTTATATAAACTATAGTAGGGTTTCTGTAGCAAACACCCCAGCTGTACCAGTGCAGGAACGGCTGCCCCCGGGGCTACACAGCGGGGTATTTATATAAACTATAGTAGGGTTTCTGTAGCAAACACCCCAGCTGTACCAGTGCAGGAATGGCTGCCCCCGGGGCTACACAGCAGGGTATTTATATAAACTATAGTAGGGTTTCTGTAGCAAACACCCCAGCTGTACCAGTGCAGGAATGGCTGCCCCCGGGGCTACACAGCAGGGTATTTATATAAACTATAGTAGGGTTTCTGTAGCAAACACCCCAGCTGTACCAGTGCAGGAATGGCTGCCCCCGGGGCTACACAGCAGGGTATTTATATAAACTATAGTAGGGTTTCTGTAGCAAACACCCCAGCTGTACCGGTGCAGGAATGGCTGCCCCCGGGGCTACACAGCGGGGTATTTATATAAACTATAGTAGGGTTTCTGTAGCAAACACCCCAGCTGTACCAGTGCAGGAATGGCTGCCCCCGGGGCTACACAGCGGGGTATTTATATAAACTATAGTAGGGTTTCTGTAGCAAACACCCCAGCTGTACCAGTGCAGGAATGGCTGCCCCCGGGGCTACACAGCGGGGTATTTATATAAACTATAGTAGGGTTTCTGTAGCAAACACCCCAGCTGTACCAGTGCAGGAATGGCTGCCCCCGGGGCTACACAGCGGGGTATTTATATAAACTATAGTAGGGTTTCTGTAGCAAACACCCCAGCTGTACCAGTGCAGGAATGGCTGCCCCTGGGGCTACACAGCGGGGTATTTATATAAACTATAGTAGGGTTTCTGTAGCAAACACCCCAGCTGTACCAGTGCAGGAACGGCTGCCCCCGGGGCTACACAGCGGGGTATTTATATAAACTATAGTAGGGTTTCTGTAGCAAACACCCCAGCTGTACCAGTGCAGGAATGGCTTCCCCCGGGGCTACACAGCGGGGTATTTATATAAACTATAGTAGGGTTTCTGTAGCAAACACCCCAGCTGTACCAGTGCAGGAATGGCTGCCCCCGGGGCTACACAGCGGGGTATTTATATAAACTATAGTAGGGTTTCTGTAGCAAACACCCCAGCTGTACCAGTGCAGGAATGGCTGCCCCCGGGGCTACACAGCGGGGTATTTATATAAACTATAGTAGGGTTTCTGTAGCAAACACCCCAGCTGTACCGGTGCAGGAATGGCTGCCCCCGGGGCTACACAGCGGGGTATTTATATAAACTATAGTAGGGTTTCTGTAGCAAACACCCCAGCTGTACCAGTGCAGAAATGGCTGCCCCCGGGGCTACACAGCGGGGTATTTATATAAACTATAGTAGGGTTTCTGTAGCAAACACCCCAGCTGTACCAGTGCAGGAATGGCTGCCCCCGGGGCTACACAGCGGGGTATTTATATAAACTATAGTAGGGTTTCTGTAGCAAACACCCCAGCTGTACCAGTGCAGGAACGGCTGCCCCCGGGGCTACACAGCGGGGTATTTATATAAACTATAGTAGGGTTTCTGTAGCAAACACCCCAGCTGTACCAGTGCAGGAACGGCTGCCCCCGGGGCTACACAGCGGGGTATTTATATAAACTATAGTAGGGTTTCTGTAGCAAACACCCCAGCTGTACCAGTGCAGGAACGGCTGCCCCCGGGGCTACACAGCGGGGTATTTATATAAACTATAGTAGGGTTTCTGTAGCAAACACCCCAGCTGTACCAGTGCAGGAATGGCTGCCCCCGGGGCTACACAGCGGGGTATTTTTATAAACTATAGTAGGGTTTCTGTAGCAAACACCCCAGCTGTACCAGTGCAGGAACGGCTGCCCCCGGGGCTACACAGCGGGGTATTTATAAAAACTATAGTAGGGGTTCTGTAGCAAACACCCCAGCTGTACCAGTGCAGGAACGGCTGCCCCCGGGGCTACACAGCGGGGTATTTATATAAACTATAGTAGGGTTTCTGTAGCAAACACCCCAGCTGTACCAGTGCAGGAATGGCTGCCCCCGGGGCTACACAGCGGGGGTATTTATATAAACTATAGTAGGGTTTCTGTAGCAAACACCCCAGCTGTACCAGTGCAGGAATGGCTGCCCCCGGGGCTACACAGCGGGGTATTTATATAAACTATAGTAGGGTTTCTGTAGCAAACACCCCAGCTGTACCGGTGCAGGAATGGCTGCCCCCGGGGCTACACAGCGGGGTATTTATATAAACTATAGTAGGGTTTCTGTAGCAAACACCCCAGCTGTACCAGTGCAGGAATGGCTGCCCCCGGGGCTACACAGCGGGGTATTTATATAAACTATAGTAGGGTTTCTGTAGCAAACACCCCAGCTGTACCAGTGCAGAAATGGCTGCCCCCGGGGCTACACAGCGGGGTATTTATATAAACTATAGTAGGGTTTCTCTAGCAAACACCCCAGCTGTACCAGTGCAGGAATGGCTTCCCCTGGGGCTACACAGCGGGGTATTTATATAAACTATAGTAGGGTTTCTGTAGCAAACACCCCAGCTGTACCAGTGCAGGAATGGCTGCCCCCGGGGCTACACAGCGGGGTATTTATATAAACTATAGTAGGGTTTCTGTAGCAAACACCCCAGCTGTACCAGTGCAGGAACGGCTGCCCCCGGGGCTACACAGCGGGGTATTTATATAAACTATAGTAGGGTTTCTGTAGCAAACACCCCAGCTGTACCAGTGCAGGAACGGCTGCCCCCGGGGCTACACAGCGGGGTATTTATATAAACTATAGTAGGGTTTCTGTAGCAAACACCCCAGCTGTACCAGTGCAGGAATGGCTGCCCCCGGGGCTACACAGCGGGGTATTTATATAAACTATAGTAGGGTTTCTGTAGCAAACACCCCAGCTGTACCAGTGCAGGAACGGCTGCCCCCGGGGCTACACAGCGGGGTATTTATATAAACTATAGTAGGGTTTCTGTAGCAAACACCCCAGCTGTACCGGTGCAGGAATGGCTGCCCCCGGGGCTACACAGCGGGGTATTTATATAAACTATAGTAGGGTTTCTGTAGCAAACACCCCAGCTGTACCAGTGCAGGAATGGCTGCCCCCGGGGCTACACAGCGGGGTATTTATATAAACTATAGTAGGGTTTCTGTAGCAAACACCCCAGCTGTACCAGTGCAGGAATGGCTGCCCCCGGGGCTACACAGCGGGGTATTTATATAAACTATAGTAGGGTTTCTGTAGCAAACACCCCAGCTGTACCAGTGCAGGAATGGCTGCCCCTGGGGCTACACAGCGGGGTATTTATATAAACTATAGTAGGGTTTCTGTAGCAAACACCCCAGCTGTACCAGTGCAGGAATGGCTGCCCCCGGGGCTACACAGCGGGGTATTTATATAAACTATAGTAGGGTTTCTGTAGCAAACACCCCAGCTGTACCAGTGCAGGAACGGCTGCCCCCGGGGCTACACAGCGGGGTATTTATATAAACTATAGTAGGGTTTCTGTAGCAAACACCCCAGCTGTACCAGTGCAGGAACGGCTGCCCCCGGGGCTACACAGCGGGGTATTTATATAAACTATAGTAGGGTTTCTGTAGCAAACACCCCAGCTGTACCAGTGCAGGAATGGCTGCTCCCGGGGCTACACAGCGGGGTATTTATATAAACTATAGTAGGGTTTCTGTAGCAAACACCCCAGCTGTACCAGTGCAGGAACGGCTGCCCCCGGGGCTACACAGCGGGGTATTTATATAAACTATAGTAGGGTTTCTGTAGCAAACACCCCAGCTGTACCGGTGCAGAAAATGGTGGTGTTATTTTTGTGTTTATGTTTGTGAATGTTACTGTTGTCTGGCGAATTTTTCAACGTAGCGAAACGGGACATATTCACTCATTACTCAATACTATTAAATACACCTTTATTTTTTTATTTTTACTCTCAAGTATGCGAATACATTTTTATGGCATTGGGTAATCAAATGTATCACAATTAACACAAGAACCCAAGGGGCAGAATATCCTGTGCTAATGTTTGAAATCATTTATTTATTACATCCTGGGGGAATTATTTTATTACATCCTGGAACTCTTTTATGGCAAATAAATAAACTTCTATTTTCCACTTAATTCCTATAACCATCTCCGTTGGGTCTAAATTTGGAACTTCAAGTTCCTCAGAAATGAGCAGAGAGTTCATATGGACTATGGACCTTTGCCAATATCAATATTGGGACCAGTCTTTGGGAGGGGAGAGTAGTGGAATGGAGGGTTCAGGATCAGATTAAACTTCTATGAGACCTAGGGGCCCATTTATCAAAGTACGATTGAATCCGAATACAAAAAAATCATATTTTTTCAATATAATAAAATATAATAAATGATAGGTCCGCGATAGGTCTCATAAATGGGAGGAGCTTTGCCTATCAAATATAATAAATGATAAGTCAATGATAGGTCTCATAAATGGTAGGAGCTATGCCCATCAAATATAATAAATGATAAGTCAACGATAGGTCTCATAAATGGGAGGAGCTTTGCCCATCAAATATAATAAGTGATAGGTCAACGATAGGTCTCATAAATGGGAGGAGCTTTGCCCATCAAATATAATAAATGATAAGTCAACGATAGGTCTCATAAATGGGAGGAGCTTTGCCCATCAAATATAATAAGTGATAGGTCAACGATAGGTCTCATAAATGGGAGGAGCTTTGCCCATCAAATATAATAAATGTTAGGTCAACGATAGGTCTCATAAATGGGAGGAGCTTTGCCCATCAAATATAATAAATGATAGGTCGATAGGTCTCATAAATGGGAGAAGCTTTGCCCATCAAATATAATAAATGATAGGTCAACGATAGGTCAACGATAGGTCTCATAAATGGGAGGAGCTTTGCCCATCAAATATAATAAATGATAGGTCAAGGTTAGGTCTCATAAATGGGAGGAGCTTTGCCCATCAAATGTAATAAATGATAGTTCCACGATAGGTCTCATGAATGGGAGGAGCTTTGTATTGAAGATATAGCTGAAGAATGAAGCAAAGGAGATTATAGCATCAAGCAACTTCAGACCTTGGTAAGACATTAATTCTTTCATCCTTAACCAAGAAAACAATTATTCTATTTACTTGAATTACTATTTCTGGAGAAAGCATCTAAAGTTTCGAGACCAAATAAAAAACTTTTTGTTTTTTTTCTGCTACTTTTTGTGCTAAAAATTTTAAAAATCGATGGTTAGTAAATGGGCCCCTAAGTGTTTGACACAGGACATTGTACTACAGGTATGGGACCCGTTATCCAGAATGCTTGGGACCTGGGGTTTTCTGGATAAGGGATCTTGTTTTGCTTCGAATAAGAGGTAATTATATCTTAGTTGGGATCAAGAACAGGTACTGTTTTATTATTGCAGAGATAAGGGAATCATTTAACCATTAAATAAACCCAATAGGGCTGTTCTGCCCCAATAAGGGGTAATTATATCTTAGTTGGGATCAAGTACAGGTACTGTTTTATTATTACAGAGAAAAGGGAATCATTTAACCATTAAATAAACCCAATAGGGCTGTTCTGCCCCAATAAGGGGTAATTATATCTTAGTTGGGATCAAGTACAGGTACTGTTTTATTATTACAGAGAAAAGGGAATCATTTAACCATTAAATAAACCCAATAGGGCTGTTCTGCCCCAATAAGGGGTAATTATATCTTAGTTGGGATCAAGTACAGGTACTGTTTTATTATTGCAGAGAAAAGGGAATCATTTAACCATTAAATAAACCCAATAGGGCTGTTCTGCCCCAATAAGGGGTAATTATATCTTAGTTGGGATCAAGTACAGGTACTGTTTTATTATTACAGAGAAAAGGGAATCATTTAACCATTAAATAAACCCAATAGGGCTGTTCTGCCCCAATAAGGGGTAATTATATCTTAGTTGGGATCAAGTACAGGTACTGTTTTATTATTACAGAGAAAAGGGAATCATTTAACCATTAAATAAACCCAATAGGGCTGTTCTGCCCCAATAAGGGGTAATTATATCTTAGTTGGGATCAAGTACAGGTACTGTTTTATTATTACTGAGAAAAGGGAATCATTTAACCATGAAATAAACCCAATAGGGCTGTTCTGCCCCCAATAAGGGGTAATTATATCTTAGTTGGGATCAAGTACAGGTACTGTTTTATTATTAAGGAGAAAATGGAATCATTTAACCATGAAATAAACCCAATAGGGCTGTTCTGCCCCAATAAGGGGTAATTATATCTTAGTTGGGATCAAGTACAGGTACTGTTTTATTATTACAGAGAAAAGGGAATCATTTAACCATGAAATAAACCCAATAGGGCTGTTCTGCCCCAATAAGGGGTAATTATATCTTAGTTGGGATCAAGTACAGGTACTGTTTTATTATTACAGAGAAAAAGAAAATCATTTTTAAAAATTAAAATTATTTGCTTATAATGGCGTCTATGGGAAATGGCCTTTCCGTAATTCGGAACTTTCTGGATAACGGGTTTCCGGACAAGGGATCCCAAACCTGTGAAACTTTTGGGAAAGTAATTGTTAACCAAGAAATATTTGACGCTTGTATCTTATTATCTTATTTGAGCATATCCAGCAACTACAACCATTTGAAGATGATGATGTCTCTTTATCCAACAATTTTTCCACTTCTCTTCATTTTTCTTGCTCCTCAAACACTTGGGAAAGGTAGGTTAAAGTCTTTGAATTTAAACTTCTATAATGGGGGTATGTTGATAGTGGGATTTGTACAAAAATATTTAAAAATGTAATACAACTTTTTGTAAGATCTCCTCAGTTTATTTTTGTACAGGATATTGATCCATAAAAATATATTGAGTATTCAGGTTCTCCTTTGGAAGAAAATGGCCAAAGAGCAACTGGTGACATATTTCATATACTCTATTCTCTTTTTTTCTTTTAGTGTTGCGAAAAACTTATTTTAATGCAAAACTACACATCCTTTACATCTTTTTTATATGTTTCTACGTTTTATCCTTTTTAGAAACAACAAATATCACCCTTTAATGGAGAAGCAAATAAGGAATCACTCAAGTCTGCAGTAGTTTATAATTACTAGGGATGCACCAAAACCACTTTTTTGGATTCGGCCAAAGCCCGAATCCTTCATAAAGGATTCACCCGAAAACAGAACCAGAACCTGCCCCTTTTTTAATTTTTTTGCCCCCTGATGAAAACCTTTTACTGGGTTGAAACGCGTTGGGCTTTGTTCTCTTATGATATGATTTTGTAATTAATACATTTTCTTGGATTTATTTTTCCGAGTGCGCAGATACTTTTTTGCTTTTGTGAATACAGAACCAAATCCGTATCCCACAAAAAGTCACATGATTTTTCGGATTTGGTTCGGCCAGGAAAACTCCCGAACCAAATCCTGGATTCAGTGCTTCCCTAATAATTACACAGCAATATTTGTGTGTCTTATCTGGGGGGGCTTAACTGTTTGTTTTGTGAATCCCCTGCAGATAATATTCTCGAGTGCCTTTTCATGAAAGATATTGAAGGAGATACATGTGAGAATGTATATGGGCTTGCATTGAATCTCCAGATGCAAACTAGTAAGTACTTTATGTTTATATGCACTTTGAAAATGCATCTTTATGGCAAGAAAAAAACATAATAATGGCAATAGCTAGTGATGAGCCAATCTGTCCCGTTTCGCTTCGCAAAAATGGCAAAAAATTCACAAAACACATTTGTTGCCTGATTTTTTTGTCGCTTCTTTTTTTTTTTTTTTTGTTGCCCGCACTTTTTTTTTTTACGAGACCGTGCCCTTTTTTAGGCAACCACGCCCACTTTTTTTATGACCACACCCACTTTCTTGCCGCGCAACGGATTTTACTGCGACGAATTTTCCCAAAAGTTTTGCAAAACAATTCGCCAGTTGTGAAATGCGGAAATTTGTTTCACCATTGGCGAATTGCGGTTGCGGCAAAATAGGCGTGGTCACGTAAAAAAACCAGACACGCGCAACAAAACAAATGTGCACCCAACGTGTTTCGCGGATTCTTCTGTCATTTCGCAAATTTTTCGGCAAAGCGATATCTCAAATGGCCCTACTGTTGTCTAAGCACACTTAAGCGCACACTCAGTTTTATAAAAAAATAAGGGTAATTGCATATAGGCTGATTTTGACTGGTTTGTGATTGAGGCAATTGGAAGCTTAATAAGCCAGGAAAAATGTTCAGAATCAGTGAATAATGATGAGTGAATCTGTCCCATTTTTCTGAATTATTTGCGAATCCCTTAAAGGGATACTGTCATGATATTAATGGGGTACTTTATTTCTAAATGACACTGTTACACAGCAAATAATTCCCTCTGCCATTTAACCTTTTATTCTTGAACCAACAAATGTATTTGTAGCTGTAATATTGGTGTGTAGGTGCGATCTCAGTGCATTGTGCCTGAGTCTGAGCTTTCAGCCAGCACTACACATTAGAACTGCTTTCAGCTAACCTATTGTTTCTCCTACTCCCATGTAACTGGGGGAGTCCCAAGCCGGACTTGGATTTCTTACTATTGAGTGCTATTCTGATACCTACTGGGAGCTGCTATCTTGCTCCCTTCCCATTGTTCTGCTGATCGTGCAGCAGTAAAGTGTGCCTGAAGTTTATCAGAGCACAGGTCACATGACTGTGGCACCCTGGGAAATGAAGAATATGGCTAGCCCCATGGGAAAAACAGATTACAATGCAGGATTCTGCTGGAGAAGCTCTATTAACTGATGGGTTTTGAGAAATGAATTCACAATAAACAACATTTTTCTATTATTTTTGCTTTCTATTATAGATTCTTATTACAGTGGCTCTTTATCATTCGAATGTCCGGACCCAAATGGAGGCCCAAAGAGAAAAGTATTTCAAGCTCCGGTGGGCTGCTGTTTTCAAGAAAATTGCACATCAATTCCCGGTGAGTATTTGCAGAGTGAATGGTTCATTTGTATAGAGGACTTTCATAATACAAAGGGGTAAACGATTTGCTTTGTCTCTTTGCTGCCCACAGTGACTAACGCATCAGACCTTGTTATGAGGTGTGTGGCCCCCTACGAATGTAAAACGAACGAAAAGATGAAGTCTCCAGCCTGTGACTTGAACAACTGCACCTTTTCAAGGAAAAATGTCCTCCAGTCACGCATTGGTCGTCCTAAACCACCAAATTTCCCATGGCTTGCATCGGTGGGGCCCATTTTCACAGTAAAACATAGTGACAGCTTGACGATTAGAGGCTTATTCACTAACCATCCATTTTGAATTGTCGCAGAGATATACTATGCGTGTAAATGGCTAAAAATCCAAATTTTACAATTTGCCAGTAGTGATGAGCGAATCTGTCCCATTTTGCTTCGCCATAAAATTCCCAAAACGGCAAGAAAATTCGTGAAACGGCGGAAAAACATTTTTTGTCGCCCGCGTCTTTTTTGTCACCCGTGTCTATTTTTTGTCGCCCGCGTCTATTTTTTTGTCACCCGCCTTTTTTTTGCGCAACTGCGCCCAATTTGAGGTGAATTTTCATGGAAGTTTTGGCGAAACAATTCTCCAATGGTGAAATGCAGAAATTCGCTGCAAATCCATGTTCGCTCATCACTAATTAAACTTGCCGAGTTCATGTTGAAGTCAATTGTAAAGGTCCCTTCCCTTTCCTTGAAGCTGGGTTTTGCCGAGTTTTGTCCATAAAGTCGGGATTTTTCTGAATTTTTTACGACTTTCCTCTGAGCAACTTTTCCTTGCAACCTGTTTTTAGTAAATATTCGGGAAAAATGAATTGAGTCGAATTTGAAAATAAAAACAAAACTGGGCCACCGGGATACCGGGAAAAAAACAGGTGGGCCCTGGCGGCCCAGACCCAGTGTCTGTTGCCACTCCCCCGACCGCTGGTGTCCTCCCCTGACGTGTTTCATTTATTGCGCACTCAGGGGGGGACTTTGGGAGGGGGCCCCTGTGGGGGGTTAGGGGGGCGTGTCAGGGGACAGGGCGAGTTGGGGGATGGAGCGCGATCGGGGATGTGGCCAGCAGGGGCACCTTGGGAGGGTGCAGGGCCCAGGGTCGGACTAGGGGGTGCAGGGCCCTGCAGGTGCCCCTGTCGGCCGTGTCACGTAACCCGCCCCCGCAGGGGCCCCCACCCAACATCCTCCCCTGAGAGCATGTAAATTTAATGCGCATGGGGAGGAGCGATCGGGCACAGGGAGCGCCGGCAAGGGTCGGATCCTGGCCGCCGGGTCCCACTAGGGCCAGGGCCCACCGGGATTTTTCCTGGTGTCCCGGTGGCCCAGTCCAACCCTGCCGGGGCCCCTGGGGCGGTTTTGATGGCGGCCCAGTCTGACCCTGTTTTGATGTTGGTATTTCACACTGAGATTTTTACATTGTTTGTAATATTCAGTTTTCTCGATGTGTGTTTGATTTGTCCTTTGGAACAGACACAAAGCAAAGAGCTGTATTAATGCACAATGCTGGGCCCCATGTCTTGCTCAGGATTCTGCAAGAGCAGTACTCACAGTGCTTCATTTCTCCTAGGTAATAAATTTAGTCATTCATACTGCACCGAAAAACAATACCTCTGGGTGATCATTTTAAAGGACATTGCAGGTCATTTCTCGGTAAGTATTTAGAGGTATATGAATGCTAACCTATTCTACAAATAGGCAAAATGGTACATTTTTATAATATATTTTCATTGTTTGTTTTTATGCTATCAAGATTCAGCATTTCTTATACCTCCTCCCTCTAGTCACTGCCTATTCACTATTAGGAATGCATACAAGCTAACCAATCACAATCCTGTCTGTCTGCTTCCTATTAAAATGCAGTCCTACTCTGGTACTTTGGACCTCTGCTTACCAGTGATGAGCGAATTTGTCCCGTTTCACTTCGCCATAAAATTCGCGAAACAGCAAATAAATTAGTGAAATGGTGAAAAAGTTGCAAAATTTTTTTTGCCGCCCGCATCTTTTTAATTTTTTTCGCCCGTGCTTTTTTGCCGCAACTGCACACAATTTTGACATGACCGCGCCCTTTTTTGACATAACCGCGCCCAATTTGACGCGCAACAAAAAATTTTACGCACAACAAATTTTTCCATGGCGAATTTTCATGAAAGTTTTGCGAAACAATTTGCCAATGGCGGAATGCGGAAATTCGCTCATCACTACTGCTTACAACTCAGTGCTTTAATCTGTTGGACGGGGCCACAAATGAACTATATGACTTTACTCTCCATCTTGTAATGAAAACAAAGCCAATCAACACTATTACCTTACCAATGGGAACTAGTGATGAGCGAATCTGTCCCATTTCGCTTCACCATAAAATTTGCGAAATGGCTGCCACAATACACTTTACAATTGCTTTACTCTTTCCACTTTCCTCTCAATCCAGATGCAGAATCCTTTACATAAACACAGGAGGAGTAACTGTACATACAATACACAAGCATTGGCTTGGGCTTTATACAGTAGAACTACAGTTTCCTCTTCTTTCAAGCAACGTGTTTGGGTTAGAAAGAACATTTTGCACTTTTTGTTTCCTTCTCTCCATATTATTCTGTATCTAACTGCAGCAGAGCATGCAAGATCCAGAGCTAAATCATACAATTACTACTTAATTACATTTTGGAGGTTTTTGTGGATAACAGAAGTTGCAACTTTAGACAGTGCCACCAGTCTTCATGTGTTGATGCTAGAACTTTATAAAATTTATAATAATTTGGCCTCTTTATAGATTCTTATTGAGGCCTCACTTGAGAATGCAGAGGATGCAACGGAGTTTTGGTCCCTGTCCTTAAGAAAGATATAAATGAGCTGAAAAGTGAGCAGAGACAAACTAACTGTACATACAATACACAAGCATTGCCTTGGGCTTTATACAGTAGAACTACAGTTTCCTCTTCTTTCAAGCAACGTGTTTGGGTTAGAATTCACATTTTGTACTTTTTGTTTCCTTCTCCCTATGTTATTCTGTATCTAACTGCAGCAGAGCATGCAAGATCCAGAGCAAAATTATACAATTACTACTTAAATGAATTTTGGAGGTTTTTGTGGATAACAGAAGTTGCAACTCTAGACAGTGGCACCAGTCTTCATGTGTTGACGCTAGAACTTTATAAAATTTATAATGATTTGGCCTCTTTATAGATTCTTATTGAGGCCTCACATGAGAATGCAGAGGATGCAATGGAGTTTTGGTCCCTGTCCTTAAGACAGATATAAATGAGCTGAAAAGTGAGCAACTAAATTGGCAAAAGGAATGGAACAATTAAGCTATAACATTATATTGATTTTTTTTGTTGTTTTTTTTGGACGGGAAAAGTTTGTGGGGATAGAGGTGTCACATAGGAAAGAGCATAGGATGCTAAGAAGCTACTAGACTTGAAGTGACTTTTGGGAAACAATACAGGGCAACAAAGCAGCTACCCCTTTGCTTCATAAATATGGTGGTTCTACAGTATGTTTCCATCATTGTGGGCAGATGAATCTATTATCAGTGCCAACGAATTAAAATGAGCTTATATGGGTCACATGCTTAGTAAAGAAGCCATTTTGGAAATATATACAAGAAACAATCAATAAAATTTGCAATAAACAATCAATGATACATTCAGTGGCAGTTTTATTGCTCTATGACTGTAACCCTAAAACCTTAATTAATGATCCATTAACCCAAATAACCATTACTTACAGCCAAAGCTTTGATTCCACGCAAATGGAAACCTATACCTGAATGGGAATGTACGCTAGACGACCTAAGAATAATGGAAGAATCTGTTGCTTATTAATAATGGAAATTACTTAAATACTTTATTATTAGGAGACCATAAAGAGTCCAAACCAAAAGAAAAAGAACCAATAATTAATTGAATGAGAAACAATACAACAAACATCTTCTTATTCGGTTACCCCCTGCTGCAGTGACGGCGCATCGTATCCTGTTACGCGGTGCTTAGAATCGAAGAAATGTTAAATTCAAAATGAGGAAATCTCCAACTGCGACATGAATAACTGCCCCTTTGGGAGGAAAATGTAGTATAGACTTGGCAATAAAAGTCTCTTAGATGCAATAAAAAGAATTGTCTGCTTGGTTATTTGAAGCATAACATCGAGACCCTAGGCCCCACCCCCAATTATCTTTTTCTCATTGCCTTGCTATACAACTGAGGGGATTTTTTTCTCTTTCATTTGTAAATGAGCCCCTATAAAAAAAGCATGTTGCAGACACTAATGATGAGCGGATCTGTCCCATTTTGCTTCAACAAAAATTTTGGGAAACTGCGGAAAATTTAGCAAAACAGTGAAAATGTTGCGAAATGCTACCACCATGCAATTTTTTTATGTATTTTTTTAACGTGACCGCAATTTTTTCATCCCTCAGCAAATTTTAGTCATGGTGAGTAGTGATGAGCAAATCTGTCCTGCTTCGCCATGAAATTTGCGAAACGGCAAGAAAATTCGCGAAACAGGAAAACTTTTGCAATTTTTCCTGTTCCTGTTGCAATTTGTCATCCGTGTCTTTTTTTCGCCCACGCTTTTTGATGCGACCGTGCCCAAATTTGTCGCCAGCTTCTTTTTTTGTCGCCCACGTCTTTTTTTTCCTCCCACTCTTTTCCTCTGCACCCTTTTTTGACCGTGCCCAATTTCAACGTGACCATGCCCCAAATTTGTTGCCCGTGTCTTTTTTCCGCCCATGCTTTTTGATGTGACTATGCACTTTTTTGACGCAACCACGCCCAAATTTGTCGCCAGCTTCTTTTTTGTCACCTGCTTTTTTATTTCTCCCACACTTTTTGACACGACTGTGCGCAATTTTGGCACGACCGTGCCTGAATTTGTCGCCTGCGGCTTATTTCCGCAGCGCTTTTTGACGCGACCATGCTCAATTTTTACACAACTGCGCCTAATTTTACTTAAAATTTTTTATTTACTTGTGTCAAATCTTTCCGCGTTGAATTTTAACAAAAGTTTTGCAAAACAATTCACCAATGGGCAAATGCGGAAATTCGCTGCAAATCCATGCCTGGTAAAAAAAATTCGCTCATCACTAATGGTGAGTTTTTGTGGCAGTGCTTCAAATTAGCCAATGGCAAAATCTGCAAACTTCCCTAATCATTAGCAGATCCTTTCAAGGGTATCTAAGGCTTTTACATAACAATAAACAGCGTAGGTTCTGTTTTCAGCACATACCATATGAACCTACAGTAGTTCATAAGTTTCTTATATCATACACTTTTATGTGGGTTACTGATAATATAAAACATTGTATAATTTCAATACACTGCTTTGGGAAAGCAATAGGTCACCCCCATGCCCTCTCAAAGTCAACCCAGTATACCCTGTACTGTATGTTCTCTATTTTAATTATATATAAGATAATAACTAATTTAATCTTCTATAAACACTCATAAAGGGCACTAAATATATATGGCTGCATTAAATAGCAAAAAAAAAAAAAATACAATTGTAATTTGGACAATAAAGAATACGGCTAGAAATGTTGGACCATGTGTTTTGTTACTTATATATATATATATATATATATATATATCAGACCAAAGCCACTAAAACTCTACAAAAATGATCCATGGTTCCAGATCTGCTCTCCATCTCCTTTTCTTGCCAAACCACTGCATGTGCTCAGTCTCCTCTTGGCTGATGTCATAAGCTTAGGTCACTGTCTGTTCCCTATTAAGTTATGCATACGAGCTAACCAATCCCAGTCCTGTCTGTCTGCTTACTATGGACCTAAATCCTGCATTGACTCTGTGATCTTGGCTTATTGCTGGATTCTGGTGTGTGTAGGGATGCAACAAATTCATCATTAAATAATGATGAATTTGTTGCATCCCTACACACACCAGATTGGCCAAATACCAAATCATACACAAGATATTTCATCAAATTCTCAATAAAATCCCAACCCTTTTGTTCATATTCTATTACTAATCATATGGTACAATTTTGGCGTCATTATACGACACTAGAATCCAATGTGGGGATAAAAGACAGACTTGTTCAGTGCTTAATGCTCCCAACTCCAATTGCAGGAACAGAGAACAGGGAGCCAGATTTATACAGATCAGCTGGGATTCTCATTGGAGGATTCTTATGCATATTAATCCAGCCGCTGGTTCTGGAGAGCTGAGGAAAAATTGCATTGAGAAATACAAAAAAAATTATAAAATTCACATTTCATTACATGGCAACACATCAACCAGTGCAGTCTGCTTGTTCCCATTCCAGTTATTAATCAGTTTGATCAACAAAAGTTTATAGAATTAGCAGTCAGCCTTTATCCTAATCCCTTTTAATTTCTTTGCAAGGAGCATTGGCACTAATTCTTGGAAATCAATTAAGTTTAAGTTTCATTTGAAAGTGTGTGAAATAGAAAACAATAATGTCATTAACTTCCCCTTAAAAGTGTGTGAAATAGAAAACAATGATGGGATTAACTTCCCCTTGAAAGTGTGTGAAATAGAAAACAATGATGCCATTAACTTCCCCTTGAAAGTGTGTGAAATAGAAAACAATGATGGGATTAACTTTCCATTAAAAGTGTATGAAATAGAAAACAATAATGCAATTAACTTCCCCTTGAAAATGTGTCAAGGACAGGCTGTCACTGACTATTCTATTTCTTCATGTTTTTTTTTAATAAAACCCTAAAAAATTGAATATCAAAAGCCTCCATAGGATTCAACGGTTCTCGGCAGATTAAACCTGGGTGCTTTTTATCACATAAAGTTTTATAAATCTAGAACATTTGTGGTTTTTTTAAAAAAATATCCAAATTTTTTGAGAAAATACTTAGAACTATCCAATTGTTTTGAGAAACAAAACTAACCTGTATTGCCAAAAACACATTTGATTATTGAAAGTATAATGAGTTATTTAAGGAATAAGCTGCTATCTGTCTTTTAATTGTTTTGTATGTATCGTAAAAACGAGAATCGCACTGTACCTGCACATCAAATATAACAAACGATTTTAAAGAACTTGCATTTGGTTGATTCTGGAGCGGTATCGTGTTTGGAAAATAAACACAGAGACGTGTCTCGTGGATGGGAGGGGTTTTGGAGCTATACAAATAGCTAAAGAGAGTTGCAAAGGAGAAGCATCTAGGAACTTCAGACAGTGGTAAGGCATAATCTCTTCAATCATTGGCTCACATCTCTATGTTTCACTTACAAAAATTATTTTAGTATGTGATCTAATGATGTAGTCTAGAAAACAGGTCTTTGCCTTTTGCATGTAACATTCAGGATGAATATAGCGTCTGTTTCTGTTCTACAGCAGAAATCAAGAAAGGAAAGATGAGAAAATGAGAACTGATTGCTTCACTTGCAAAGACCAATCCCAAAAAAAAATGCATCAAGTATATCAATGATAAAAAAATGAATTGGGTTTATGGAGCGGATAAAAATAAATAGTTGAATGATGAGGATTCAGTTGACCAGAACGTACTATGTAGGACTACAGAAAGCTTAACAAGAAACATTGTTTTTAATTGACACAGGACTTTTCATATAAACATTTGGCGAAGTTAATGTTAACAAAGTTCTGGGACTGGAGAACTTAGAGAGCTCCTCACACAACTGATTCATGTTACTTACTTGATTGGTGTTTTGAAAAAGGAAATTTGTTCCCTAAAATGTAAGCAGAAAAGAATCACCTATGTTATGTTATTTTTGAAACAACAAATGTATTTTTTATTGTAATATTGGCGCCATCTCACTGCATTGTGCCTGAGTCTGAGCTTTCAGAAGGAGCCAGACACATTAGAACGGCTTTCAGCTAACCTATTGTTTCTCCTACTCCCATGTAACTGGAGGAGTCCCAAGCCGGACTTGGATTTCTTACTATTGAGTGCTATTCTGATACCTACTGGGAGCTGCTATCTTGCTCCCTTCCCATTGTTCTGCTGATCGGCTGCTGGGGGTGAGGGGGGAGGGATATCACTCCAACTTGCAGCGCAGCAGTAAAGTGTGAGTGAAGTTTATCAGAGCACAGGTCACATGGCTGTGGCACCCTGGGAAATGAAGAATTTGGCTAGCCCCATGGGAAAAACAGATTACAATGCAGGATTCTGCTGGAGAAGCTCTCATGTTTTCCCATGACAGTATTCCTTTAAACATGTTTTTCACCCTCTTCTCATTACAGTTCACCCTCCAGCAACAACCAGGAATTTGAGCACGATGGTGTCTGTTTATCCAATTATTTTTTCACTCATGTTATCTCTTCCTCTTCTAATACTTGGAAAAGGTAGGTCAAAAACCGAGAGCCATTCTTTAAAACATTCAGAAAGCAGTTCTAAAGTGTAGCGCTGGCTCCTTCTGAAAGCTCAGACTCAGGCACACTTTACTGCTGCGCTGCAAGTTGGAGTGATATCCCCCCCCCTCACCCCCAGCAGCCGATCAGCAGAACAATGGGAAGGGAGCAAGATAGCAGCTCCCAGTAGGTATCAGAATAGCACTCAATAGTAAGAAATCCAAGTCCGGCTTGGGACTCCTCCAGTTACATGGGAGTAGGAGAAACAATAGGTTAGCTGAAAGCAGTTCTAATGTGTAGCGCTGGCTGAAAGCTCAGACTCAGGCACAATGCACTGAGATGGCGCCTACACACCAATATTACAGCTACAAATACATTTGTTGGTACAAGAATAAAATATTAAATGGCAGAGGGAAATATTTGCCATAATAACAATAAAACTGTACCCTCACAAAGCAATAGTTTTCTGGCTGCCGGGGGAAGTGACCCCCAAAAATTATAAAAAAAATAAATAATGGAGACCAATTGAAAAGTTGCTTAGAATTGGCCATTCTATATCATACTAAAAGTTAACTTAAAGGTGATCCACCCCTATTAAGGGAGAAGAGAATAGAAAAGTCTGCATATGTCTATAGTTTCACTGCAATCAGTTGTGTATTTGGGGAGGAGGGGCTTAACTGTTTAATACCATTATCCTCTGCAGAGAATATTCTTGAGTGCCTTTTCAAGGGTGATATCAAAGGGGATTTTATTCCATGTGGAAACGTGTACACCGTCTCCATGACTCCTGCATATATATCCTGTAAGTGCTTTATATGTGTCAAAAATGAATCCGCAAAACAATGTTATATGTTAAGATTGCATCACATATTCATTAACCCTTTCACTGCCAGCCGTTTAGGACAAAGCGGAACTTCTACTGCCAGACAGTTTTTGAACATTTTGCACTGTTTCACTTTAGGGGATTTCCTTGGGGGGGACTTTTAGTTTACCCAGGAAAACAATATATTGTTTTTTTCAGGACAACCTAAGCTTTTAAAATATGGTGGAATTTTTGTGTAATTCCAATTCTGTAACAAAATATAGGCTTCTAAATGTCTAAAAAATAAAAAAAAATAATATTTTCCATAATATAAACACATGCACCAGAAACAAAAATTATTTTATGCAGGAATATACAACTGATTTGGAAAGTCCCCTGTCTCCTGAACGTGCCAATACCAAATATATATAGTTTTATGGAGATTTCTCACTTGTATAGGTCAAAAACTCCCAACAGTACCCTACCAAATTTCCAAAGCGCTGCTCCAGAAAGCTGCATACTTTAGATTTCAAAGCCAAAGATTCAACTAACAGAAGGTTTATCCAGGGAAATTATACATTTTTAGAAAGAACAGATTCTGGGGAATACAGAATAGGCACAACTGTCTGTCTACTCCAAACTATCCAGTTGCAATGCTTTCCTAAAGTTATTGGTTTTTATCAAAATTTGTGAAATTTTAAAAAAATCGCTTCAAAGCTTCCAGTCTATAGTATCTTATCTCCTACAGGTCATAACGTAACCAAATAAACCCCCTAAATATGAATGCCAGGGGTCCCCTGAACAGTTTGATGCCCAATATGCATAGGTTTACCTAAGTATGTGGCATGTAGGGGCCCCAATGGGAACATACCCCCATATAATCTATCATTTCTGTCATCTCAGCTTCTGCAAAATCAACACATTTACATCATTACATGTGGGATAATGCTAGTAAGAAGTACATTCACCCCAGAAAGTCATATATTTTTGGAAAGTACACATCCCCCCAAATTTAAAACGGGTACCCGTGTCTTTCTACTCCAAAGTACCAAGCCGCAAAGCTTTCCTAAAGTTGGCAATTTTGATGAAATTTCCAAAAATCCCCTCAAAGCTTCCACTTTGCAGCATCTTATCTCCCACATAGCATTAGGTACCAAGATAAAACACTCTAAATATGAACCCCAGAGGTGTACTGAACAGTTTTATGCCCACTGTACACAGTTTTATCCAAGCACATGGCACTTAAAGACCCCCCAAATATACCTTGTGCCCACTAATTTTATGGCTTACCTTAACCTAATTCATAAACACATGGCAGTTTTATGAGGGGTAGAAGCTGCAGAAATGTAGCATGTAGCATTTTTGGAAAGTACACATTCTGACAAATCCAACATGGGTAAAGAAGACTTTCTGCATCAAAGTACCAATCTGGAAAGCTTTCCTAAAGTTAATGGTTTTTATGACTTTACTGAAAAAGGCCAAAAATTGTTGCAGTTTGCCATATTTATCTTACAACATTTCTTATGTATAATGACACATCACCCTAAATATGAATGCCAGCGGTCTACTGAACAGTTTGATGCCCAATATGCAAAGATTTACCAAAGTATGTGGGGTACAGAAGCACCCAAATGAAAATAGTGCATAGGAATTTTCGCAGCTGCCAACTCAATTTCTGCAAAAAAAGCCCAATGACCGTGTATTATGTGCCGTAACCCCCCCTAACTGTACAGAAAAACCCAGAAAACCATATATTTTTGCAAAGTACACATTCTGACAAATCCAACAAGGGTAAAGAGTCATTTTTACATCAAAGTACCAATCTGTAAAGCTTTCCTAAAGTTAGTGGTGTTTATGACATTTCAGAAAATCGCATAAAAATGTTGCAGTTTGCCGCATTTATCTCACACAATTTCTTGCGTACAAAGGCAAGTCACCCCAAATAGGAACACCAGAGGTCTACTGAACAGTTTGATGCCCAATATGCATAGATATACCAAAGTCTGCGGTATGTACTGACCCCAAAATGAAAATAGCGCATAAGGATTTCTCACCTGCCAACTCAGCTTTTGCACTCAGAGCCCCCTGTCAGTGTATTATGTCTCATAAGACCCCCTAACTATACAGAGACCCCCAGAAAACCATATATTTTTGGAAAGTACACATTCTGACAAATCCAACAAGGGTAAAGAGTCCTTTCTATATCCTTTCTACTTGTTTCTAGAACAAGTTACGTTCTGGTTTACCACTAAAGAACCTTCTGGCGCCCATTCTTTCGCTTACTTTGCACACAGCTTAAGTGAGTTGTAGTTGCACTACACACCAAGAATATTTCTACATAGCGAAAGCCCATCTGGTGTGTAGAGTCCTATGTACCCCATGCTCTAAAGCCATTCTAGCTGGTATTGCCTGTTTTCACAGGCAAATAGGGGTTACAAACACACATATATATATTATATGCACATATCGTATATGCCTGTCAATCATCATTAGGCATTTAGGTTAAACGGGGTCATTTTTTTTCTTTTATTTTTAATTTTCAATTTCCTTTTTATAGTTCATTATCTAAATGGTTCATTATCGGTCAGATGTGAGGAATGTGAGAACTCGAAGAGAAAAATTTCAAAAGTTTCTCTGGCCTGCTGTTTTGGAGAAAATTGCACATTAGTTTCCGGTAACTATTTGGGGATTTATACATTTAAATACAGTATGTTATTGTAAGCCTTTTAGGGAACACTGTACTATACATCCATCCATCGCCCATTCCCTATGTATGTGAAGACAGGTGGCTATGTAGAGTACAGGTATCGGACCCCTTATCCGGAAATCCATTATCCAGAAAGTTCCAAATTACGGGAAGGCCATTTCCATTATGAGCAAATTTTTAGAAATTATTTCCTTTTCTCTGTAATAATAAAACAGTACCTGTACTTGATCCCAACTAAGATATAATTACCCCTTATTGGGGGCAGAACAGCCCTATTGGGTTTATTTAATGGTTAAATGATTCCCTTTTCTCTGTAATAATAAAACATTACCTGTACTTGATCCCAACTAAGATATAATTACCCCTTATTGGGGCAGAACAGCCCTATTGGGTTTATTTAATGGTTAAATGATTCCCTTTTCTCTGTAATAATAAAACAGTACCTGTACTTGATCCCAACTAAGATATAATTACCCCTTATTGGGGCAGAACAGCCCTATTGGGTTTATTTCATGGTTAAATGATTCCCTTTTCTCTGTAATAATAAAACAGTACCTGTACTTGATCCCAACTAAGATATAATTACCCCTTATTGGGGGCAGAACAGCCCTATTGGGTTTATTTAATGGTTAAATGATTCCCTTTTCTCTGTAATAATAAAACAGTACCTGTACTTGATCCCAACTAAGATATAATTACCCCTTATTGGGGCAGAACAGCCCTATTGGGTTTATTTCATGGTTAAATGATTCCCTTTTCTCTGTAATAATAAAACAGTACCTGTACTTGATCCCAACTAAGATCTAATTACCCCTTATTGGGGGCAGAACAGCCCTATTGGGTTTAATTACTGTTTAAATATTTTTTTTAGCAGACTTAAGATAGGAGATCTGGATGGGTCCCATACCTGTACAATGGGCTAAAAATTGGTTAATTTGCTGTATTTGGGGGCAGGAGATTTTGGATCATACCAACATCTGGGGACAAAAAAGGGGGGCAATCCCAGTATGTATGGGGGTTCTACAGAGGGTGGGAGTGTTCAAAAGATCTGTAGAATGGACAGGGCTGGTTTTAGGCCAATTGGACCTACTGGGTCCAGGGTCGGACTGGGGGTGTCATCCCACCCTAGGGGCCCCACTCACACACCCAGGGGCCCCTGCCACACACACGATTGGGAGAGAGACCAAGAGGCAGGGACTATTTACCCCCCCAGCCCTGGAACCCTGTGCCAACTGGCAACACCTTGTGTAGGGGGCCCCGCTAAAACAGCCCCCACTATATAAGGCACTAGATACAGATATAATCATTGTTGAGCCATTTGCATTGTTCTTTCTTCCCATAGTGAATATGAAGCCCAATCACGCTATGCGGTGTATAATACCCAATGAATGTAACATGTCGGATAATCTCCTAGCGAGGAAGTCGTCAACCTGCGTCATGAATAACTGCACCTTTTGGAAAAAAACGAAATTCCCAGTGACGGGTTAACCCCTTCCTTTACAAAGTAAAATGGAATAAAAGCCTGACAATTAAAGCTTTCGAGATGCAGAACAAGAGTTTTGTCATTTATTTATTCAATCCTTCCCTCATTTTATGTAAATGTATATGTATTTTAGGCAACTTTGCAATATTCATCAATTAAAAAATACGCAGTCTTTTCATGGTTTTTAATGTAATAATCTAGTTTGGAACAGTTCCCTAAGCCCCGCCCCCTGTTGATCTGGCTGACTACTTTGTGACTCAAATAAAATGTAACAGTATTTGCCTGTCCTCAACCTTCCCTTCAGCCTGCCTCCTCCCAATCCCACAATCCCCTGCTGCACACGTGATGTCGATAAGGAAAGGAACATCCCAGTGCAATGCATTGTGGGTTATGTAGTTCCTGCATGCTGTCTGTAAGCTGTGGGGAAGTTGTTACAATTTGTAACATCAGTGTTTTAGTCCCTCCTCCCCTGCCAGTACAATGCATTGTGGGTTATGTAGTTCCTGCATGCTGTCTGTAAGCTGTGGGGAAGTTGTTACAATTTGTAACATCAGTGTTTTAGTCCCTCCTCCCCTGCCAGTACAATACATTGTGGGTTATGTAGTTCCTGCGTGCTGTCTGTAAGCTGTGGGGAAGTTGTTACAATTTGTAACATCAGTGTTTTAGTCCCTCCTCCCCTGCCAGTACAATGCATTGTGGGTTATGTAGTTCCTGCGTGCTGTCTGTAAGCTGTGGGGAAGTTGTTACAATTTGTAACATCAGTGTTTTAGTCCCTCCTCCCCTGCCTGTACAATGCATTGTGGGTTATGTAGTTCCTGCATGCTGTCTGTAAGCTGTGGGGAAGTTGTTACAATTTGTAACATCAGTGTTTTAGTCCCTCCTCCCCTGCCAGTACAATGCATTGTGGGTTATGTAGTTCCTGCGTGCTGTCTGTAAGCTGTGGGGAAGTTGTTACAATTTGTAACATCAGTGTTTTAGTCCCTCCTCCCATGCCAGTACAATGCATTGTGGGTTATGTAGTTCCTGCATGCTGTCTGTAAGCTGTGGGGAAGTTGTTACAATTTGTAACATCAGTGTTTTAGTCCCTCCTCCCCTGCCAGGATTTTCAATGATGCAGAAAGGGAAGAACTGTTTTGCAGCTGGATTTCAGCATATAAAAATGGTATTTATTCATAGTTTATGAAGGAACAGATTACAGTGATAGGGATATTAGGGGTTTCTGTGTTTTGTGGGGCTCTTAAACATATTTGGGTTCAGAAGCCGGAGATCCCCTTTAGCTATTAAATCAGTGCATAAATCCATAGAGACTCTGATCTGTCCCTAGGATCAAGGTACTTAATGCTCATTGCATCAGTGCCCTGTACCCAGGGGTGGCAAATAGTGATGAGCAAATTTTTCACCGCCCATGAATTCACAGCAAAATTCCGCATTTTTCCATAGGCAATATTTTTCACAAAACTGTGGCGAAATTTGGCAGAAAAAATGGCTAAAAAAAACACCCATTCACTTCAATGCATTCAGAGTGAGAATAAACGCCCATGGACTATAATGCATTCGGGGTGAGAGAAAAAAGTAGCACGCGGCAGCTGCAAAAACCGCCTTTTGACTGCAATACAAGTGATGAGTGAATCTGTCCCAAGAAAATTAGTGAAGCGGCGAAAAATTCACAAAACACATTTGTCGCACTATTTTTTTGTCACCCGCGTCTTTTTTGTCACCCACGTCTTTTTTGTCACCCATATCTTTTTTGACACGACTGTGCCCAATTTGACGCGACCGCAACTTTTTTTGACTCACGACCGTGACTTTTTTTGACTCATGACAAATTTTTCTGCAGCAAATTCACAGAAGTTTCACGAAACAATTTGGCAATGGCGAAATGCAGAGATTCACTGTGAAGCAAAGTCTGCCGAAAAACATTCACTCATCGCTAGCGGGCACATTAAATAAGATTCACTCATCACGAGTTAAAGGGTAAATACACCATCTATTCTACATCTCTGGTTGCTTTGATCTGTCCATTCGACGTGGACTTTATATACCGCACTGTGACTTTTCTAAACACCATTCAGGAAGAAATACTTCACTGCCTTCTTTACATCATTATTTCTCATACTGTATATTATGGGATTTAGTACCGGGGTGACCACAGTATAGATCACAGCACCTGTTCTGTCTTTGGACCCCGAATTGCTGCTCATTGGCTGCAAATAATTAGCCGTGAGTGTGGTGTAATACACAATGACCACCAGTAGGTGCGAAGCGCAGGTCGAAAATGCTTTCCCTCTTCCCTCCTGAGACCTGATTCTCATTATGGCGGTTATGATACTAACGTAGGAGCCGAGAATAACGGAGCAGTTGCATATACCATTAAAGAAAGCGGATACATACACTAAAGCCACATTTAGAAGTATATCCGAACACGCAAGCTGGAAAAGAGGGACAACGTCGCAAAAGAAATGACTGAGCTGATTGGGGCCACAAAAGTCGATGCTGTTTGTGAGTAAGGTGTGTATCAGAGAATAGAAGCTCCCCAACAGCCACGACCCACTGGCCAGCCTAAAGCACAGCTTATTGCTCATTATGGTTTTATAATGAAGTGGATCACATATGGCAACGTAACGGTCAACAGCCATGACGGAGAGAAGGGGGGATTCAGACGCCCCAACTGCTATTATTAAAAAGAGTTGAGCAATGCAGCTACGGAACGATATCATTCCTTCCCTGGAAATAAGGTCTCCAATCATTTTAGGGACCGTAACGGTCGTAAACAACAAGTCCATCATGGAGAGGTTGGCCAAGAAAAAATACATGGGGGTGTGAAGCCGATGGTCCTCTCTGATGAGAAGAATGATGAGGCTGTTCCCCAGGATTGTGCAGGCATACATGAGGGTGAAGGTAGGAATTAGGAAGAGGCGAACTTGAGGGACGTGGGAGAAGCCAAGAAGGATGAAGATCTCAACGTGGGTAAAATTTCCTTCCATGGTTAAAAAACGGTTTGTAATATTGAATTAAGAAGATTGTATGGAAAATACATTGGCAAACGTGTCCCAGTTTAAAGGCCTTTTGTTGAAGGTCGCTGTTCATGTAAAACATTCCCGTGTTCTCTAGAAAGATCCACACAAGAGCTTTATATAAAACATCGTTAAGGGTTGCTCCCAATTAAGAGAACACCACACAAACAATCATTACATAAATTAAAGCTCCGGGACCAATTAACACTTTCTCTGCTAAATCCCACACTGTTTCTCAGCTCCATTTATTTATACTTATTAGCCTAATTATTTTTCAAGGCACGTAGAGGGAAATATTTCCATTACTTTCCTACTTTGGTTGTAGGTCCCAAAAGGCTTAAAGGGGCAATTTCCACTGGCAAGAAAGCAGAAAAAACTGTCTGCAGGACCAACTGGTGAGGTTATTCAGAAGATGCTTTACCTTTAACTAATCTGTGTCATTTATCATCCCAACTGCAAACTGTTGGAACACAAGACGCAATAAGAAGAAGGAACCCTACCAACCAACCACCTATTCCTGTAGTCACTGTCCTTAGTCCAACTCACCCTCTTTCTTCCCTTGAAGGAAGAACCAGTATTTCTTCTCTTCTAGTCTAATAACTCCATACACTCATTGCAGTAACAATGGTTCATAGAGCAATATGCCAAGGCTAAGTCCTTCTTCAGCACTGTGGTCTCTTCAGATTAGGCCAGTAATGCCTTAGGGGTCCTACCTCCAGCTACAATCCATTGGTGGAGCACATGGCTGCTCTTTCTATCTGCCTTACTATCTTGACAAAGCTCATTCATAGGGTCCCTGCTCCCTGACTTTCTCTAGAAGGGTTTTTCCTCTAGCGTAGAACAATTTACTGGGCCTTGTTGACTCCATGTTTCCCAGACACATTCACCTGAGTCAGAGATGGAGGCCAAAGAGAAAGAACCACCCATTCTACTCACGATATTAAAGTGTGACAGGTGGTGATGCCAGTCAAGAAGCCAAAATGGTGAGGTGAGGTTATTGAGAAGATGCTTTACCACTAGCTAATCCGGGTCATTTATCATCCCAACTGCAAACTGTTGGAACACAAGACACAATAAGAAGAAGGAACCTTGGAAAGACTTGTGTGATACCTACCAACCACCTATTACTGTAGTCGCTGTATTGGGGATGCCAGCTAGGGCCTGTGGTTCAAGGTGGGCTATACCAATCATCTGAATCAAAGGACAAGTCTATGAAACTGCTGGTCGGCAGTCACATCTATCCCACAGACCCACCATCTGTAGCCCATAGATAGTTTTACCAAAGCTCCTTCAGGTTCAACAGCATCAACACCATTTCCAAACATCACTTGGATGTGCCGGAAAGATCTGCTCTTCAACTGGACAGGAGACAGAAAGGTCAAATAAATAAATAAAATCAATAAATAAATAAAGCTCAATCTCCTTTTAATTGTCCCGTGCAGACCTTCCCTGCATAAAGTTGTGGAGGGTAGAGGGATGGTACAGATATGGAAAAAAAAGATGGAGGTAAGAACAGAAGGTGGAAGGGAATAAGAGGTGAGGAAAGTAAAGGCGGAAGAAGATGTGGTAAGAAAAGGCAAAATGTAGAGGGAGAGAACGGAAGAGAAGTGGCAAGGTTAATGTTAGATGTAGAGTTTCTCCTCTGACAGTTTAATGGCCGTAACTGCCAATCAGAGCTGGATTTCTGATGAAGGCACCTATAGGCCACCCCCATTCTCTTACATACGGAGCACTGGGGACAGGACTCACTGAAGTTTTCTGCGTATCCCATCCCCGTATGTGAGCAACATTTACATGCGGCTGGGTGGCATGTCACCCCTAAATCTATGCCGCCCTAGGCCCGGGCCTTTGTGGCCTCGCATCCAATCCCACTAACACCAGTTAGAATCTTGGGATAGTACAGCTACGAGTTACATTGAATTTTCTGGGTGAATAGGTTATTTTACAGAGTTTTTGCTTAGTTAAAAGAGTTAATAACTGTCCAGAAATCTCAACAGGAGACCTGTGAAAGGTGCTAGCCAGCCTGCAGATAAGACAATGGCTGTTTGGGCACTGTTTGGGCACTGCTAAAAGCATTGGGAAAATAATGCAAATGGGAAAACAAATCTACATTCAGCTTTAAATAACTTTTAGCATGATGTAAAGAGTGATATTCTGAGACAACTTGCAGTTGGTCTTCATTTTTTATTATTTGTTGGTTTGGAGTTATTTAGTTTCCTATGTAACAGCTTTCCAGTTTGCAATGTCAGCTATCTGGTTGCCAAGGCCCAAATTACCCTAGCAATCCTGCACTGATTTGAATGAAAAACTGGAATACAAATAGGCAAGGGAATAGAAAGACAAGTAATAAAAAGTAGCAATAACAAAAAATTTGTAGCTGCACAGAGCATTGGTTTTTTTGGTTGGGGTCAGTGACTCCCATTTGAAAGCCAGAAATATTCAGAAGAAGAAGGCAAATAATTCAAAAACTATAAAAAAAAAAAGAAAAAATGAAGGCTAATTGAAAAGTTGCTTAGAATTGGCCATTCTATAACATACTAAAAGGTGAACCTCCCCAGTAATATTTCCACTGGGCAACATAGCAAACATTCAAACATTAAGGTACACGTGGATTATTTTTTTATAATGTCATAAAATTCAGGAATGAAATTTGGTTTCAAGATTAAGAAATGTTCAATTATTCTTCTATGTTTCTATGTCATTGGATATTTGTGGGCAAAATATCATGTGGCTATTTCTGGAACGTCCCCAGGTATAACATACACCAACAATATAATCACCCAAAAGACTGTGTATTAAACTTGGAACAGAACATTTTCTTATTAATACTAACGCCCAACTCATGCCGGAACTTTTTTATGACAAATAAATAAACTTTAGCTCAATCCCTGGAGTTCACTGTGTTCTTTGTGATCCTCAGAGCAGAAACTCTTTGGGCAGGAACAGACAGTTTATTATGTATATTGGAATTATTACAGTAACAATATTGACTGGGTCTTTGACGAGGTGAAATAATGGCTTTATCATCTCGAAGGTTCTTTGCTGTATACATTTGGGGGCAGATTTAGCGAAATGTGAGTTTAGAGCTTAATACTAGTGATGAGCGAATCTGTCCCGTTCCGCGTCACCATAAAAGTCGCAAAAAAACAAGAAAATTTGAGAAACGGTAAAACATCAGCGAAACGAGTTTGGGTCTTTTTTTGTTGCCCGTGTCTTTTTTTGTGACGACCATGCCCATTTAGCAGTGAGGGCGCCCATTTTGCTGAGACCATGCTCAATGGTCGCGGCAAAAAAAAAAAGACATGTCAAAAAAAAGTCCTAGACATGACAAATTGAGTGCCAATTTGACATAACCACAACTTTTTTTAATGTGTGACGAAATTCGCTGCGAATTCATGCCTGGCGAAGAAATTCGCTCATCAATTGGGTGCATGTCAAAAAAAGTTGTGGTTGCAAGGTGAGGTCACAACAAATTGGGCGCAGTCACGCAAAAATGTGCAGAGTCGAATCAAGAAATGTTCCGTGCAACAAAAAAGCGTTTCACAAATTTTTGGCTGTTTTGCAAATTCTTGTGCAGTTTCACAAATTTTTCAGCGAAGCGAAATGGGACTGATTTACTCATCACTGCTCAATCCATAAAAACTCACCCACATTCTATTTATTGCTATGGGATTTTTAGAAGATTATTTATCAACGGGTGAAAATTAGAACTCACTATTTGATAAATACACTTCTTAGGAATAAATGGAATGTGTGTGAGTTTTAATGTATTGAGCTCTAAACTCACATTTTGATAAATCTGCCCCTTACATATGTGTGTGTGTTTGTTTCTACTACCAATCCTACAACTAATCCTGGCTCTCTACTCCTGTATAAATTGGTTGCTACCCATGCAACAACTGTGGTGTCCCTGTGGGATATTTATTCCCCTTTGGTAGATTGCGTTTAGCAACAATCTCTAGTTGTATGCACTTTAAACATAAGGACATGATATTTAACTCTAATACTTCCATATATGCAGTGTTTTCCTTATTGCTCCCACTTGTAGCCTTGGGCACCAGAATTAAACATGCCCAGTTGTTGAATACTGGCACTTTGGTTTTATCTCTGGCCATTATTTCTTCTTCCTATCTGTATGGTCACAACATAGTATTGAAAAGGGAATGTTTAGATTTAGTGCAACCTTCAGCTGACTTGTGTCTATGCTGAGAGAGCAACAATTTGAAAAAATATTTCAGATTTAGGGGCTGATTTACTAAAATTCATTTGTTTCTAAACTCGTAAGTCGAATTAACTCAACATGGTATAAATTCAAATTAAACTCAATCATTGCTGTATTTATGAAATGTCCCAATAATGCTTGAATCGTTTGTGTGAAAATTTCGAGTTTACATTCGAAAATCTGGAATTTTCATAAGTATTGTTAAAACTCAAAAAATTTGAGTTTAAACGGACGTTCATTTCCATGAATCCTCTTTATTTTTCCCAAACAGGAAGTGCTCCAGCAGCCATTTTAGGAGCATTGGAGATCATTCTTGGAAAACAATAATGTGTTTAAGTTTCACTTGAAACTGGGTAAAATATAAATCAATGAGGGGATTAACTTCTCCTTGAAAATGTGTGAAATAGGAAACAATGCGGGGATTAACTTCTCCTTGAAGATGTGTGAAATAGAAAACAATGAGGGATTAACTTCTCCTTGAAAATGTGTCACGGAAAGGCTGTCACTGGCTATTCTATTCCTCTACTATTCTAAGCCTCCATAGGACTCAATGGTACTTAACAGATCAAACCAGATCAATTTTTTCCCCAAAAAAATAGTTAACTAACCATTAATAAATCACGAATTATGGGAGTTATTTTCAAAAAATTCGAATTTTTCGAGAAACAATATCAGAAAAATCGAGTTCTGGCAAAAACCCATTCGTAAATCTCGAAAATATCTAGAATGTGCCCCTTAGTAATTGTAAATTAATTTTACAGTCTGTCTCAGTCCTAATTACTTTTAACCACATTGGAGGTAGTAAAAGTAAGAACTGCGCTGTACCTTCACAACAAATATGAAAAAATGTTTCAAAGAACGTGTCGATCCTGGGGAAATAAAGAAAGAGATAGGTAAATTGGATGGGAGGGGTTTAGAGCTGTAGAAATAGCTGAAGAAGGTTGCAGAAACAACAGACTTAAGAACCCAGCAACCTCAGACAGTGGTAAGGCACTAATAACCAAATATAATTGATATTTAATGGAACGACTTATTCTTGAGAAATCACGTTTTATCACTCATTGGTTCACATCTCCATGTTTTAATAGCCAGAATTGTGTCTATATATGTTCTAATGTTGTGGCTCAATACAGGGAACTACTTCTACTTGAGGGTTTTAACAAGAGGTCTTACAAAAGAGATGAAGGGCTATTAAGGATCAGATACAGAAAAGATACATGTCTAATATTTACACACAAAAAAAGGCCAACATTGAGTCAGCAAAGATGTAAATGTCAAATAGTCAATCGTAGGCAAAAAGTAGGAAAAGAGAAACTGATTGCTTCACATGCGAAGACCAATCTCTCAAATATGTCAATAATAAAAACATATGGGTTGACAATGTGGATGCATTGAAAATAACTTGCTAAGATGGGGATCTGATAAAGTAAGAATGATGAGTGCTACAAGACTAATTCTTTAGCTGTACAATCTCAGCAGGTAACACAGGACATTGATGTAATAATGTATAACAATACTGTAACGCATCTATAATATATTTCCGATATTTAAAAAGGATTTATGGGATCCATTGAAATTACAGATGCAGCCAGCAAGTTTTCATATTTTGTCTCACCATGTCCAGACACCATTGTTTGAGTGTTAAATCCTGCCTCTAGATGGTGCTAGGGTGCAAAGACTTGCCAGCAAAAACACAATAGAAACCTGATGGCAAATTTTGTTTTTTATACCTCTGTAAGAGACATAACACGACAACATGGTAAGGGAACTTGGCTGCATCTGTACTTGCACTGTGCCCATGTTTTCATAATGAAGCATTCGAAGGTAAATAATAGAAAAAAGATAACTTACCCTTGAATTTTAATTTATTAATCAACATTTTAGTAGACTTTTGTCATAGCACTTTTTTTTGTTAAATTTCTAGCATTTTGAGCTTTTTGTAAAGATTTTTCCTTTTCCTATCTTATTACAGTATACCCTATACATCCAAGTACATCCAGGCAATCGGGCATGATGGTGTCGCTTTATCCGGTGATATTTCCACTCATGCTTTCTCTTGCCCCTCTCATACTTGGCTCGGGTAGGTGAAAAACTGAACATCTTTGAATTAGAAAAGCAATAATAAGAGCATCTTATGTGGTGGTTTGGAAAAAATACTAATACAAGAATGAATGGAGATGTAACATATATTCATTCTAATGTTAATACAGGTATCGGACCCCTTATCCGGAAACCCGTTATCCAGAAAGCTCCGAATTACGGAATGCCCGTCTCCCATAGACTCCATTTTAATCAAATAATTCAGAATTTTAAAACGGATTTCCTTTTTCTATGTAGAAATAAAACAGAACCTTGTAATTGATTCCAATTAAGATTTAATTAATCCTTATTGGATGTAAAACAATCCTATTGGGTTTAATTAATGTTTTATTGATTTTTTAGTAGACTTAAGGTATGGAGATCTAAATTACGGAAAGACCCCTTATCCGGAATACCCTTGGTCCCGAGCATTCTGGATAATGGGTCCTATACCTGTATTGTAATTTCTAAAAAGCTTATTAGGCTGCTGATTTAACCACTGCAAGATGAGCCGACCTAACTGAGCCCCGCTTCCAGGTCCTGCAGCGTCTATTTATAGGTGTGTGTCTGCCCAGCCCCGCCCCCTCTGTGATGTCATAGGAGGGGTGGGTTCAGGTCTATAAATAGACATAAAGCTGTGGGCTGGTTCAGGTGAAGGGGCGGGTTAGGGTTGGGTGCGGGTCGACAAATAGTCAACCTGCACATCACTACTGTTTATGTAGTTATCCCAGCAGATATCTGATTGGAGGTCAGTCAATTATTAAGCAGATATGTGTCTATGGGTCTGTCAAATATATATCAGTCTGGCTGTGAATAAATCCATTGGAAAAGGCAACATTGGGTTATGGATGAAGACCTCATATATGTGCTGATTGTTGGTCATTCAGTGCAATCTGGGCCATTACCATAGCCAAATGAAAAACGACAAAAATAAATGAATTCCAGGACCTCACTCTGAGAAACACATTTAGGTTGGGTTGAACAATCTGGATAACTCAGAGGTACATCAGAAAACCACAAAAGTCTAATTTCTTTGCTTCTAACCCCCCGATCAACACAAAATAAATTGGATAAAGCTGGGCGAGACGTCAGGTGTAAACGAAGTAAAGAAGCCAAAATAAAGAAACCGATACAGTTTCTTCCATATTAGTTTTTCAGACCTACAGCACTTATATTTGCCTATTTGTATCTGTAAGTTCCCCTCCCATATAGATTGTAAGCTCTACGGGGCAGGGACCTCCTTCCTCTTGTGTCTTAGATAAATACAAAGTATAACAATAAATACAAGATACAGTTGCAATAAGTTAAGAGTCAAAGACACAAGAGGATAGAGGTCCCTGCCCTGTCCCTGTCCCTGCAACTGTATCTTGTATTTATTGTTATACTTTGTATTGATCTATTATTATCTTAATAACCCCCTGTTTGTCTTAATGTATTCTACTGTACAGCGCTGGGTACATTAGTAGCACTTTATAAATAAAAATATACATACATATACATACATACATACATATATACATACCATACAGCCTACCCAACAGTTATGTTGTTCAACCAAACTGCTTTAGCCTGTATTGTACCCGTTGCTAGGGGCCCCTCCAACCATTCCTTCTCTTAATCCCCTGCAGATGATATTGTTGAGTGCTTCTTCCTAAAGGATATTAAAGGGGATTTTATTCCATGTGGAAAGGAGTACACGGTCCAACTGTACCCTCAGTATACATCTGGTGAGTGTTTTGTATGCACACATAAAAACTTTTTAAATTACAGGTATCGGACCTCTTATCCGGAAACACATTATCCAGAAAGTTCCAAATAACAGAAAGGCCATCTCCCATAGTCTCCATTTTAATCAAATAATTCAAATTTTTAAAAATGATCCCCCTTTTCTCTGTAATAATAAAACAGTACCTGTACTTGATCCCAACTAAGATATAATTACCCCTTATTGGGGGCAGAACAGCCCTATTGGGTTTATTTAATGGTTAAATGATTCCCTTTTCTCTGTAATAATAAAACAGTACCTGTACTTGATCCCAACTAAGATATAATTACCCCTTATTGGGGCAGAAAAGCCCTATTGGGTTTATTTAATGGTTAAATGATTCCCTTTTCTCTGTAATAATAAAACAGTACCTGTACTTGATCCCAACTAAGATATAATTACCCCTTATTGGGGGCAGAACAGCCCTATTGGGTTTATTTCATGGTTAAATGATTCCCTTTTCTCTGTAATAATAAAACAGTACCTGTACTTGATCCCAACTAAGATATAATTACCCCTTATTGGGGGCAGAACAGCCCTATTGGGTTTATTTAATGGTTAAATGATTCCCTTTTCTCTGTAATAATAAAACAGTACCTGTACTTGATCCCAACTAAGATATAATTACCCCTTATTGGGGGCAGAACAGCCCTATTGGGTTTATTTCATGGTTAAATGATTCCCTTTTCTCTGTAATAATAAAACAGTACCTGTACTTGATCCCAACTAAGATATAATTACCCCTTATTGGGGCAGAACAGCCCTATTGGGTTTATTTAATGGTTAAATGATTCCCTTTTCTCTGTAATAATAAAACAGTACCTGTACTTGATCCCAACTAAGATATAATTACCCCTTATTGGGTCAAAACAATTCTATTTATTTAAGGGTTAAAAGATTTTAAAGTAGTAGACATTCTAGATAACAGCTCCCATACCTGTATATATATCAACTATGTACTGTAGATTTATATATTCGGTTTCTCTTTTTTATAGCTCCTTATAAATCTGGTCATTTAACAATTATATGTGAAGAATGTGTGAACTCAACGAGAAAGATATTTTGGGTTCCGGTGGGCTGCTGTTTTATAGAAAATTGTGCAAAATCCCCTGGTAAGTACTTAGAGGTACATACAGAAATAGAGTACAGTACCCTAATCTGCAGGATTTTCCAATGCATTCTCCTTATTCATTTGGTATAATCTTCATTCTATTAAGAATGTAAGTCATGATTATTATGGGGCACTTTTTATTTCTAAATGACACTGTTGCACAGCAATTCTTTCCCTCTGCCATTTAACCTTTTATTCTTGAACCAACAAATGTATTTGTAGCTGTAATATTGGTGTGTAGGCGCCATCTCAGTGCATTGTGCCTGAGTCTGAGCTTTCAGCCAGCGCTACCCATTAGAACTGCTTTCAGCTAACCTATTGTTTCTCCTACTCCCATGTAACTGGAGGAGTCCCAAGCCGGACTTGGATTTCTTACTATTGAGTGCTATTCTGATACCTACTGGGAGCTGCTATCTTGCTCCCTTCCCATTGTTCTGCTGATCGGCTGCTGGGGGTGAGGGGGGGATATCACTCCAACTTGCAGCGCAGCAGTAAAGTGTGCCTGAGTCTGAGCTTTCAGAAGGAGCCAGCGCTACACATTAGAACTGCTTTCAGCTAACCTATTGTTTCTCCTACTCCCATGTAACTGGGGGAGTCCCAAGCCGGACTTGGATTCCTTACTATTGAGTGCTATTCTGATACCTACTGGGAGCTGCTATCTTGCTCCCTTCCCATTGTTACATTATTCTGTACAACTCCAGTAGGGATGAGCGAATCTATCCCGTTTCACTTTGCCAATAAATTTGAAAAATTTTGAAACAATTTTGTTTGACGCACGTGAAATGCAGCAAATTTGTTCTGCAGTAGATTTTTGTGGCCGTTTTGTGAAACTATAAATAACCAATGTGATTTTTGGAATCGTTGATCGTTGTTCCCTTGGTTACAGTTGATAAGAGGCTGGATCTGTTGATGCAGTGCGTTGAACCCAAGGAATGTAAAATGAGGGAGACCCTCAGAATGATGAAGTCTGTAACCTGCGTCATGAATAACTGCACCTTCAGGAGGAAGGACTTGCACAAACTTCCTTCTGCAGCTTAAACACTATCACAATGAATTCTGAATGTCGTGACAATTAAAGTTCCTTGTTGCAAAACCAGAGAATGGTCCCTTTTTTTACTGCCTTCCCACTAAACCCAACCGTAAAGCTGCCCCACTGCGCCCCCTAGTTATCTATAGAAGTTGATAAGAAACGTAATTACACATGGAAACCAATTCACCAATGAGAATTCTACTGACCCAAAACTTAATTATAGATGCAAGAGAACTGACCAATGAGAATGCTGATTGCCAGCACTGTGTCAGGCCCCTTGCTGGTACCTTACATATAGAGATAATGATGTCATTTTCCCGTCATTATATGGCACAGGAATCAGACATGGGGATAAAGGGACAGACTTGTTCAGTGCTGGGAAACTGTGCTTAATGCTCCCAACTCCAATTGCAGGAACAGAGAACAGGGAGCCAGATTTATACAGATCAGCTGGGATTCTCATTGGAGGATTCTTTTGCATTTCAATGCTGCCAATGCGGGCCCTAGAGAGCTGGGAAAGTTTTATTGTGCAATATTGCTTTAAGAATACAACCCTGATGTTGCTGGACTACAGCTCCCAGCATGCCTCACCCTTCATTATATGTTACATTATTCTGGGATTTGTAGTCCAGCAACAGCTGAGTAACGTTTGGTTGAGCCGCGCAGTGCAGCAGGGTTTATATCCCCTTTAATGTCAGTTTAATTATGGAACTAAAAGCAGCTTTTTGTGGAATTTACTGTCAGCCGTCCAAATCCCTTTGTAAGTCATAAAAATAAGAAGTGAACTGTACTGGTACATCAAATATAATAAACATATTAAAGAACAGGTTGTGTTGGTTTTGGGGATTGTATGCTGCTTCAAAAATAGGTCTCGTGGATGGGAGGGGTCTCATGGATGGGAGGGGTCTTGTGGATGGGAGGGGTCTTGTGGATGGGAGGGGTTTTAGAAAGATCTAAAAAGAGCTGGACAGTTAGGAGATTAAACAACCAGTATCTTCAGACAGTGGTAAGATGTATCTTCACTTCGTTAACTAAAAAATATGATTTATGTTTTTTATTGAATAATAAACTGTAGAGTTTCATGGTGATCTCTGAGGGAGCACACAGCCCATCACTAAATGGCGGCTCAAGGGAAAGGATGTAAAAGGGCAATATTTACTGATATATATATTCCAGCTTGGGGAGATTCCTTAATAGGTCACTTACTATGATATAAACTGTCTGTTGGTTACGTATTCATTCTGGGGGTGTAGTTTCCCTTTAAAAAGTGAAGGAGATAAATGATTCCCTGGACTCTTCCATGTTACTGTAGGAGAGTTTATAAAGGTTAATATGCCATGTATCCAAAGCAGAGTAGTTTCATGTACTATTGTCATTAGTGATGGGCGAAAAGTTTCGCCAGGCATGGATTCGCGGCGAATTTCCGCGTTTCGCCATTGGCGGATTGTTTCGCGAAACGGATGAAAAATTTCGCCGCGGAAAAATTCGCCGCACGTCCAAAAATTGTCGCGGCGTCAAAAAAGAATAGTCGCGGGCGACGAAACAAGAGCCGCGCGACGAAACAAGAGCCGCGCGACGAAACAAGAGCCGCGCGACGAAACAAGAGCCGCGGGCGACGAAACAAGAGCCGCGCGACGAAACAAGAGCCGCGGGCGACGAAACAAGAGCCGTGCGACAAAATAATAGCTGCGGGCGACGAAACAAGAGCCGCGGGCGACGAAACAAGAGCCGCGGGCGACGAAACAAGAGCCGCGGGCGACGAAACAAGAGCCGCGGGCGACGAAACAAGAGCCGCACGATGAAACAAGAGCCGCGGGCGACAAAACAAGAGCCGCGCGACGAAACAAGAGCCGTGCGACAAAACAAGAGCCGTGCGCGACAAAATAATAGCGGCGCGACAAAATAATAGCCGCGGGCGACAATTTTTTTTGTCGCACGACATTTTCGCCGCTTCGCGAATTTTTCGCCGTTTCGCGGATCTTTTCAAAGATTCGCGAATTTTTCGGCGAAGCGAAACGGAACAGATTCGCTCATCACTAATTGTCATCATTTGGGCTTTTCAATAACGACATTTTCTTTTACCCCTGTTATTAGAGTTCACCCACCAATCACATTAAGTCCTTTGAACATGATGGCGTCTCTTTATCCAATGATATTCCTGCTTATGGTTTCCCTTGCTCCTTCAGTACATGGGAAAGGTAGGTCAGTTATTTTATATGGGTATTAATGATTAGAGAATATAGATGTTTGTCTAACAATATTCAAAAAATGTAAAAAGAATTCATAGGGGGAATGTTGTGTAAAATACACAAAAAAAAGTTTTATTGTGCAATATTGCTTTAAGAATACAGCCCTGATGTTGCTGGACTACAGCTCCCAGCATGCCTCACCCTTCATTATATGTTACATTATTCTGGGATTTGTAGTCCAGCAACAGCTGAGGAACGTTTGGTTGAGCCGCGCTGTGCAGCAGGGTTTATATCCCCTTTAAAGAAAAACTGGATAGAAAATCACAAAGCTACAGTTACAATAATAATAATTGTTGATTTTCTTAATCCCCCAGCAGATTACGTTCTGGAGTGCGTTTTCTATCAATTCTATGAGAATTTTATTCCATGTGGAAATGTGTACAATGTCACACTGTATCCCCAGCACAATATCCGTGAGTGCTTTCTACCTTTACCTATTAAAATCTGTGTGTTTTTTACAATATTTTATGAAGAGTATTTTGCCAACTAGGCAAGTAGATTCTCACTCGGCTGAGACAAAATGATCAAAATCAATCAATGTTTTATACACCCTTTTTGGGTCCCTGAAACATCTTATGAGTCCTGCTTCTTAAAACCTTCACAACTTCACATTAGAACTGCTTTCAGCTAACCTATTGTTTCTCCTACTCCCATGTAACTGGAGGAGTCCCAAGCCGGACTTGGATTTCTTACTATTGAGTGCTATTCTGATACCTACTGGGAGCTGCTATCTTGCTCCCTTCCCATTGTTCTGCTGATCGGCTGCTGGGGGTGAGGGGGGGGATATCACTCCAACTTGCAGCGCAGCAGTAAAGTGTGCCTGAGTCTGAGCTTTCAGTAGGAGCCATCGCTACAGATTAGAACTGCTTTCAGCTAACCTATTGTTTCTCCTACTCCCATGTAACTGGAGGAGTCCCAAGCCGGACTTGGATTTCTTACTATTGAGTGCTATTCTGATACCTACTGGGAGCTGCTATCTTGCTCCCTTCCCATTGTTCTGCTGATCGGCTGCTGGGGGTGAGGGAGGGGGGGGATATCACTCCAACTTGCAGCGCAGCAGTAAAGTGTGCCTGAGTCTGAGCTTTCAGTAGGAGCCATCGCTACAGATTAGAACTGCTTTCAGCTAACCTATTGTTTCTCCTACTCCCATGTAACTGGAGGAGTCCCAAGCCGGACTTGGATTTCTTACTATTGAGTGCTATTCTGATACCTACTGGGAGCTGCTATCTTGCTCCCTTCCCATTGTTCTGCTGATCGGCTGCTGGGGGTGAGGGGGGGGGATATCACTCCAACTTGCAGCACAGCAGTAAAGTGAGACTGAAGTTTATCAGAGCACAGGTCACATGGCTGTGACACCCTGGGAAATGAAGAATATGCTAGCCCCATTTCAAAATTAAATATAAAAAAATCATTCTTTAACTAGTGATATTCCAGCTTTCGTGTTGCAACATATTATTTATTCATTGCAAAAAGCTCCATTAAAATAATATATATGCAATGTCTGATATGGCTCACAGTGCCAATTCATTACATACTGTATGGATACATATATAAATACAGTATAAAATATATATATTTCCATGTACCGTTGCTCTTTTTTATAGATATGTTTCAAGCTGGTACCTTGAGAATCAAGTGTGAGAAATTTCAGGACCCAACGAAAAAAATATTTGAAAATAGTGTGTTCTGCTGCCTCCGTAAGGATTGCATAATGTCTCCCGGTGAGCATTTACTACTTGTAATATATTATTTATATATGAACAATTATTTATTTATATTTGGGTTCTCTGCCGGCTCATCCGCCATGAATCGTTACCTTTCTCTATTTTTGCTTAACCGCTATGTTGTCTCTTTTGCATTAATGCCTATATTATTATGTGCCTGAGATGTGGTTAATTTGGTTCGGAATAGTATGGGTTAATGTCTTTAGTGGGCGGGACCTGAGGGTGGTTCTAACTTCCTGTGTGTAAAGGAACCATTTGTGATTTGGAGAAAGTAGCGGATGACCACAAAATGTAACAAGTGCAACGCCCCCAGAGGTCGCCCACATTCCCAGCCCCCCACCTCTCCCCCCGCCCAGGACCGCTTGCATAACCATTTATTTAGCTCACATACGGAGCACTAGGGACAGGAAGTGTTCAGAGCAGCTGCAACATGTCTTACTTCCTCCACACATACATGCGAGGGCCCAGCTGAAACTGAGGCATTGATGTTAACAGTCAAACAATGCTCACAAAAAAACTTTGGGGGGGGTGAGGTATGCATCCTCAGGAGGACATTGGGCAGGGGCCTCTGTGGGGGGGTTTAGGGAAGCCCTAGCGGGTGCCAGGGGTGAGGCCGGTGGGGACACCTGTAGGGCCCTGCACCCCCCAGTCCGACCCTGAGCAAACCCCACAGTCTGGGCCCCCCACTGGATCTGGTTTCTCTATAGTTAGGACTTAGTGATGAGCGAATAAAATTTGCCATAAACTTCATGAAACGGCAAGGAAATTTGCGTTTTTTTGTTGCCCACGCTTTTTTGACGTGACCGCACCCTTTTTTTACGTGACTGCACCCAATTTGACGTGACCGTGCCCTTTTTTACGCGACTGCGCCCAATTTGACGTGACCGCACCCTTTTTTACGCAACTGCACCCAATTTGACGTGACCGTGCCCTTTTTTATGCAACTGCACCCAATTTGACGTGACCGCACCCTTTTTTACGCGACTGCACCCAATTTGACGTGACCGCACCCTTTTTTACGCGACTGCACCCAATTTGACGTGACCGCACCATTTTTTACGCAACTGCACCCAATTTGACGTGACCGTGCCCTTTTTTATGCAACTGCACCCAATTTGACGTGACCGCACCCTTTTTTACGCGACTGCACCCAATTTGACGTGACCGCACCCTTTTTTACGCGACTGCACCCAATTTGACGTGACCGCACCCTTTTTTACGCGACTGCACCCAATTTGACGTGACTGTGCCCTTTTTTACACAGACACGCCCAATTTGACACGCAAAAAAAAAAATTTTCCGCATGGCAAATTTTTACTGAAGTTTCGTGAAACAATTCGCCAATAGCGAAATGCGGAAATTCGCCACGAATCCATGCCTGGGGCAAAAAAATTTGCTTGTCACTATTAGGGCTCAGTTAGATTACCAATAACTCACTGAGATGGTTGGAGTTTATTGGCTCTGTTATAGATGTTTTCTATCTACTAAGCAGCAGTACATGTTACCCAGTGGGCAGATGTTTATATTAGTGATGAACAAATTTTTTGCGCCAGGCGTGGATCCGTAGCAAATTTCCACATTTCGCCATTGGCCAATTGTTTCACAAAACTTTCAAGGGAAAAAAAAAGGGAAAAACTTTCGCGTCAAAAAGGGAGCAGTCATGTCAAAATAGGTGTGGCCACGTCAAAAAAAGGGAGCAGTCACGTAAAAAAAAAAAATGAATGACGTGTGCATCAAAAAAAGTTGTGCGCGTCAAAAAAGACACGTGGTACCCATGTTTCGTGCATTTTTCTCCGTTTCGTGCATTTTTTCATGGTTTTGCAAATTTTTCAGAGAAACAAAATGGGACAGATTCGCTCATCACTAGTTATATTGATATTTTTATCACTAGTGATGAGCGAAACTGTCCCATTTCGTTTCACCGAAAAACTTGCGAAACTTTGAAAAGATTTGCGAAACGGCAACAAAGGCCGAAAATGACAAGTAACAATTTTTGCTTCCGTTTTATGAAAAAATCCACCAATGACAAAACGCGGAATTCGGCAGCGAATCCAGGCCTGGCTATCTATCATTCCTACTGGTTTTAGCCTTTTTTATAATCTTCCTCAAAAAGTTCTACAAATAATTGGGTTCTATTAATGGAATAGGTGTTTTTATTATCCAATATATAACGTTAATTTAACCTGTTGCATTGTTGCCTTCCTCCCTATAGTGAATCGAATGGCAAATCTTGTTATGCAGTGTGTGCGCCCCATGGAGTGTAACATATTAGACAACAACAGATTAATGAAGCCTACAACCTGCACCATGCACGACTGCACCTTCCACTGGAAAACATTTAGTTAATTCTCCTTCCATCCTCTTCCTGCTCCGTAGGAAATGATATTCCCATGGCCTGAGAAGGTCACAAAGTAGAACCTGACAATGACATTTCCTACGTGTGGACCTATACTAGCTTAGTTACCATGATGAGTAGTGTACTAGTTTATTACTACAGAGAAAAGGAAATCATATTTTGTATTAATTATTTGTTTAAAATGGACTCTATGGGGATGGCCTTCCCGTATTTCAGAGCTCTTTGGATAATGGCTTTCCAGATAAGGCATCCCATACCTGTACCTCATTTATCTTGGGTAACATCAATAGTGATGAGTGAATCTGGTGAAACGGTGAAAAATGTGTAAAACGCTGCTACTGCATGACTTTTTTGACTTTTCTGTGACTTTTTTTTTATCACTTGGCGAATTTTGGTAGCGGCAAACAATTTATGGGGTATTATCCTATAGCAGGGATCCCCAACCTTTCTTACTAGTGAGCCACAGTCAAATGTAAAAAGACCCGGGGAGCAACACAAGCAGGGTCAGACTGGGCAGCTGGGACACCGGGCCCTAATGGACCCCGGCGGCCCAGAACCAACCCCTGTTGGCGCTCCCCCCGCCCGCCGGTGTCCCTCCCCTGATGCGTTTCACTTACTTGTGATCAGGGGAGCACGTCAGGTAGTGGCAGGGGCCCCTGTTGGGGGGGTATGGGGTGCAGCGGGGGCCCCTACGGGGGGCGCAAGCTGGCAGAGGCACCTTGGGGGGTGCGAACCCTGAGGCGGCAGGCCAGGTGGGCTCTTCACCCCTCAGTCCGACCCTGAACACAAGCATCATAAAAGTTCATGGAGGTGCCAAATAAGGGCTGTGATTGGCTATTAGGGGCCTCTATGCACCCTATCAGCTTACAGGGGCTTTATTTGGTAGTAAATCTTGTTTTTATTCAACCAAAACTTGCCCCCAAGTCAGGAATTCAAAAATAACTCCCTGGTTTGGGGGCACTGAGAGCAACATCCAAGGGGTTGGTGAGCAACATGTTGCCCCTGAGCCACTGGTTGGGGATCACTGGCCTATAGTATAGTATAGGAATAGTAATAAGCGAATTTATTTTCGTCAGACATGGATTCACAGCAACATTCCCCATTTCACCATTGGTAATTTTTTTTATGAAACTGACTTGCCAAGACAAAAAAGTTGCCCCCATAAAAAAATCATACAGTAGCAACTTTTTGAAACTTTTCTGCTGTTTCACGAGTTTTTTGGCTAAGAGAAATGGGACAGATTTCTATATTGGAAAAGTCTTATTGATAAAACATGATATCAATTTATGTTGTCCTTCTCTTAACCATTAAAAGTCACACTCAACAATTTATCTTTAGTTGGTCTGATCTTTGCGTTCGATATTGTTTTTTGTCCTGTTACACATATTGGTGGCTTTTCTAAACGCCCTTTACGAAAAAATACTTCACTGCCTTCTTTACATCATTATTCCGCAAACTGTATATTATGGGATTTAGGACCGGGGTGACCACAGTATAGATCACGGCAGCCGTCTTGTCTTTGGACCCTGAGTAGCTGCTCATTGGCTGCAAATAAGTACCGGTGAGTGTGGTGTAATACACAATAACCACCAGTAGGTGTGAAGCGCACGTCGAAAATGCTTTCCTCCTTCCTTCCTGAGACTTGATTCTCATTATGGCGGTTATGATAGTAACGTAAGAGCTGAGAATAACAAAGAAGTTACATATACCGTTAAAGAAGAATGAAATATATACAAAAGCAACATTAAGAGCAATATCTGAGCAGGCAAGCTGAAGGAGTGGGATAATATCACAAAATAAATGATTAATCTCATTAGGACCACAAAAGTAAATTTTGGTAGTGGGAATTGTGTTAATCAGAGAATATAAGCTCCCTAGCACCCATGAAAGACTTGCCAGCCTAAAGCACAGTTTGTAGCTCATTATGGTTTTATAATGAAGTGGATCACATATGGCAACATAACGGTCAACAGCCATGATGGAGAGAAGGGGGGATTCAGATGCCCCAGTCGCGATTATTAAAAAGAGTTGAGCAATGCAGCTACGGAACGATATCATTCCTTCCCTGGAAATAAGGTCTCCAATCATTTTAGGGACCGTAACGGCTGTAAACAACAAGTCCATCGTGGAGAGGTTGGCCAAGAAAAAATACATGGGGGTGTGAAGCCGATGGTCCTCTCTGATGAGCAGAATGATGAGGCTGTTCCCCAGGATTGTGCAGGCATACATGAGGGTGAAGGTAGGAATTAGGAAGAGGCGAAGTTGAGGGACATGGGAGAAGCCAAGAAGGATGAAGATCTCAACGTGCGTAAAATTTGCTTCCATCAAAGCAATGAATGAAGAATACATTAACAGAAGGTACTTGATGACTAGTAACATTGATGCTTCATTTAGAAACCGTATATCCTCCACACACATTTTGTGTTGCTCCTTTATAGCCATCCCACACCCATCAAATGTGGCATCATAAAGGGTTGTTAGATACCTCCAGGGAAGAACCAACCATGACAAACTCTGAAGCTCTGGGACAAATTAATACTTTATTTTAGAAATAAAAAAGGTCCCTACTTCTCATTAACTTAATTGTTTTGCAGCACACAAAATTTTTTATGCAATTTAATTGAACTTTTTGTAATAGAAAAGGTAAATGTAGTTTGTTTGTTCTACACTGGGATAATAGTTACATGAGCTTATTTCTAGTGATGAGCAAATCTGTCCTGTTTCGCTTCACCATAAAATTCGCAAAATGGTGAAAAATTAGCAAAATGCATTTGTCAGGCGATTTTTTTTGTCTCCCCCGTCTTTTTTGTCGCCCGCATCTTTTTTTGTGTTTATATTTTTGTCACTCATGCCCTTTTTTGATGCGACAGCACCAAATTTTGACGCGCCCATGCCTTTTGTTAAACGACCATGCCCTTTTTGATGCGACAGCACCCAATTTGACGTGACCCCACCTTTTTTTACGTGACCGTGCCCTTTTTTGACTTGATCGCACCATTTTTTGACGTGACAGAACCCAATTCAATCAACCCTTTGTCTTCCATCGGACCCCATAAAGTATTCACTGTTTTGTTATCTTAGTTGACAGTCTATATATCAACTACCCAAATAGGTCCAGTTAGGCAGATATGAAGAAAAATGTGATGATCACTAAGCTGCCACCAATGGTTTTTAAGTATTAGGTGGGACAAAAAGAATGGACGTATTGAATGGAGAAAAATAGAATAGGGTTATACAAGTGGAAACTAAGGTGGCATAAAAATACAGGTTTCCAGTAAGAAATGTATTTGAAAGTAGAGTTGACACACCGGCCATGATGTGAATTTCTGAGTTCTGAATGCTTTAGATCAATTTTACAAAGACCCTTCTCTCTTCTTACATGACTTATTTTATTTAAACAACACATTATGGAATCATTTGCTATGTGTGAAGGATAATTAACCTCTGGATAAATGATAGGATACTTTAGTGGAAGAGTAGAGGGCTTCTATCTGATCCTCTACATCGTAAAAGATGAACAAGATCCAAGGTGGAGCTACTGTGAACAACTTTGAGGGCCTAGATCCTTAATGTTCATGCCCATAGCAACCAATCAGTGATTGGAGTAGAAAACAAAAGCAAAGATTTGATTGGCTACTACGGGCAACATCACTGGTGATGCTGGCGTATTCACTATAATAGATATGCCCTTAATTTTCCGAATGAGTCAACTGATAGCTCTATAACAGGCCCTCAAAGTTGTTCACAGCGAATTTCTACATTTCGGCATTGGCAAATTTTGTACGTGAAACTTCCGCGAAAATTTGCTGCGGAAAAATGTGTTGCACGTCAAAAAAAAAGTAAAAATAGTTGCATCCTTGACACATTTTCAAGGAGAAGTCAATCCCCTCATTGTTTTCTATCTCACCCAGTTTCAAGGAGAAGATAATCGCCTCATTGTTTCACCCAGTTTCAAGGGGAAGTTAATCCCCTCACTGTATTCAGTTTCGCACAGTTCAAGGGGAACTTAATCCCCTCATTGTTTTCAATTTCACTCTTTTTAAGGGGAACTTAATCCCTTCATTGTTTTCTAGTTCACAGTTTTCAAGGGGAAGATAATCCCATCATTGTTTTCTGTTTACCCAGTTTCAAGGGAAACTTAAACACATTATTGTTTTCCAAGAATGAGCGCCAATGCTCCTAAAATGGCTGCCGGAGCACTTCCTGTTTGGGAAAAATAAAGAGGATTCATGGAAACGAACATCCGTTTAACTGCAAATTTTTTGAGTTTTAACAATACTTTCAACTCGAATAATTTGGGATTTTTGAATGTAAACTCGAAATTGTTGTTCAAACGATTCAAGCCTTATCGTGACATTTTATAACTACAGCAGTGATCGAGTTTAATTCAAATTTATTAGGGATGCACCGAACCCACTTTTTTGGGTTCGGTCGAACCTCCGAACCCACCCAGATGGATTCGGCCGAATCCCTAACCAAATCCGAATCCTATATAGCATATGCTGATCGGGATCGGAAGGGGTTAAAAATCGCCACGCATGCAACGCACAGCCCAGAATTTTTTTCACTGCCCATTTAACCCTTTCCGAATTCTAATTAGCATATGCTAATTTATGCTAGTTAGGATTCAGTTCGGCCGAACCCAAATCCTTAAAAAAAAAAAGCCAGGATTTGACCCGAATCCGGGATTTGGTGAATACCTGGAATTTATACCATGTTGAGTTTATATGACTTTCAAGGCCAGAAAAAAAAAAACTATTTCAGTAAATGTGCCCCTTGAACTTTTTCATTTTTCCATTTTTTAGTACATTTTTTTTAATACAGGGGGAACATAGGCAATAAGAATGATACATTTGCTACAGTCCAGTAATATAGCCACCGACCATTAGTGCATCTTACACTGGTATGAAATAGCTTGAATAACAATAGCAAACAAGTTATTGATTGTTACCAATTAGGACAACATTTTACCCATAATCATAACCTAAACCCCAGCTTTACATCATATAGTGGAACTATTATCAATGGATTTCCTACTATTAATACAACAGTGTAGAAACCATATCCTCCAGATCATTTCTCAAACATAATAACATTGTCCAATGACATTTTGTTGATGGAAACTAAAGGGAAGTCTGGGTTCTGATTATTACTTAATCGAATTTTGAATATTTGACATTTCTTCTTCTTTAAAAAAAATTGTAATTGTTCTCGGTGATCTCTCTTTGCTACAGTCTTGTCTCTTTTCCTGTTTTAAACATAGGAAATTACAGTTAAAAAATGTCGTGAAACTTTGAGCCCCCATATAAGGACTTTCTCATTTAGTCATTTGGATCTCCATACCTTAAATCTACAAAAAATGTATTTAAACATGAAATTAACCCAATAGGGCTGTTCTGCCACCAAAAAGGGGTAATTATATCTTAGTTGGGATCAAGTACAGGTACTGTTTTATTATTACAGAGAAAAGGGAATCATTTAACCATTAAATAAACCCAATAGGGCTGTTCTGCCCCCAATAAGGGGTAATTATATCTTAGTTGGGATCAAGTACAGGTACTGTTTTATTATTACAGAGAAAAGGGAATCATTTAACCATGAAATAAACCCAATAGGGCTGTTCTGCCCCCAATAAGGGGTAATGATATCTTAGTTGGGATCAAGTACAGGTACTGTTTTATTATTACAGAGAAAAGGGAATCATTTAACCATTAAATAAACCCAATAGGGCTGTTCTGCCCCCAATAAGGGGTAATTATATCTTAGTTGGGATCAAGTACAGGTACTGTTTTATTATTACAGAGAAAAGGGAATCATTTAACCATTAAATAAACCCAATAGGGCTGTTCTGCCCCAAAAAGGGGTAATTATATCTTAGTTGGGATCAAGTACAGGTACTGTTTTATTATTACAGAGAAAAGGGAATCATTTAACCATTAAATAAACCCAATAGGGCTGTTCTGCCCCAAAAAGGGGTAATTATATCTTAGTTGGGATCAAGTACAGGTACTGTTTTATTATTACAGAGAAAAGGGAATCATTTAACCATTAAATAAACCCAATAGGACTGTTCTGCCCCAATAAGGGGTAATTATATCTTAGTTGGGATCAAGTACAGGTACTGTTTTATTATTACAGAGAAAAGGGAATAATTTAACCATTAAATAAACCCAATAGGGCTGTTCTGCCCCCAATAAGGGGTAATTATATCTTAGTTGGGATCAAGTACAGGTACTGTTTTATTATTACAGAGAAAAGGGAATCATTTAACCATGAAATAAACCCAATAGGGCTGTTCTGCCCCCAATAAGGGGTAATTATATCTTAGTTGGGATCAAGTACAGGTACTGTTTTATTATTACAGAGAAAAGGGAATCATTTAACCATTAAATAAACCCAATAGGGCTGTTCTGCCCCAATAAGGGGTAATTATATCTTAGTTGGGATCAAGTACAGGTACTGTTTTATTATTACAGAGAAAAGGGAATCATTTAACCATGAAATAAACCGATAGGGCTGTTCTGCCCCCAATAAGGGGTAATTATATCTTAGTTGGGATCAAGTACAGGTACTGTTTTATTATCACAGTACTAGGTTAAGAAGGTTTGCAGGAGAAATATGAAAACATTACATTTGTTCCCAGTAGGAGATGAAAGCTGTTGAACGTTTAGTGTCAAAAAATAGATCGAGAAAATGTAATATTTGTGGACGGCCAAAGATGGTTTAGACTAAAATTGGCTATTTAGTGAGGGACTTAGGGCAAAACATACTGTACATGTAATAAGTAGTTTCTAAGAGATTAATTTCACTAAAAATAACATTCACAGAGGACAAAACCAGGCCAAAATGTTAGTATAAAATGTAGGGAAAATATAGTGTAAAAGTCACAAAAAGCACCCACTGAACTGCATAATAAATTGGTGTCAAATGTGGAAAACCGTACAATGTAGAAACTGTAAAGTCAAGGTTTGACTGTACATTTTAAAAACATTTGGTATTGCCTTAAGATATAACCATAACCATATACATGTCTGTGACCTGATGTTAAACAAACATTTAAAAAGGCCAATACAATTGTCATTGTGCAAATTAAATAAATTAAATATTATAGAATAGTTTCTAGAACAAATAAGATCTAAGGTTAAGATATTGGGGGGGGGGGGGGAAGAAAAGCAATAAAAGCAACAGAAATGTACCAAAATGTGATTTCTATTGTACAATATTAATGTTTAAATGAGAAACCTTTTGGAATAAACCAGAAATAAACAAAAGGCATATTGATCAGCTGATGCTCTATAACATATATATATATATGAATTAAAAATTAATCAACCATTTAAAAATGCAAGTACAGGTATTGAATCAGTTATCCAGAAAGATCTAAATTCTGGAAACTTTGTCTCCCATAGACCCCATTTTAATCAAGTAATTTAGATTTTTAAAATGGATTTCCTTTTTCTCTGTAATAATAAAACAGTACCTGTACTTGATCCCAACTAAGATATAATTACCCCTTATTGGGGGCAGAACAGCCCTATTGGGTTTATTTAATGGTTAAATGATTCCCTTTTCTCTGTAATAATAAAACAGTACCTGTACTTGATCCCAACTAAGATATAATTACCCCTTATTGGGGCAGAACAGCCCTATTGGGTTTATTTCATGGTTAAATGATTCCATTTTCTCTGTAATAATAAAACAGTACCTGTACTTGATCCCAACTAAGATATAATTACCCCTTATTGGGGGCAGAACAGCCCTATTGGGTTTATTTAATGGTTAAATGATTCCCTTTTCTCTGTAATAATAAAACAGTACCTGTACTTGATCCCAACTAAGATATAATTACCCCTTATTGGGGCAGAACAGCCCTATTGGGTTTATTTCATGGTTAAATGATTCCCTTTTCTCTGTAATAATAAAACAGTACCTGTACTTGATCCCAACTAAGATATAATTAATGGGTCCTATATCCTTACAATAAAATGCCATATAATCAATAAAAACTAGGAGTTCTCGGACTTACTAACAGCAATATGTGTTTGTTGTTTGAATGCTGTGTTGGGTTTCATGTTATTTCCTGTACTATTTCGGGTATCTATTTGAAAACACTTTCTTTAGGGCCTTCTTCACATCATTGTTTCGAAGACTATATATTAATGGGTTGAGCAACGGGGTAACTGTCGTGTAGATAATAGCGGCTGTTCTATCTTTCGACTCAGAGTAACTCTTAATGGTATGTAGGTAGGTGACAATGGTTGTGCCATAATACATACACACCACCATAATGTGTGAGCTGCATGTTAAGATTGCTTTCTTCCTCCCTTCTTGGGATTTAATTTTCTTGATGGCATTTGCAATGCTAACGTAGGAGCTGAGAATAACCACGAAATTAATGATCCCGTTGATAATGTCAGACGCATACAGCAATGTTACACTCAAGGTAATGTCAGAACAGGCGAGAGAAAAAAGTGGGAGAATGTCACAGAAGAAGTGGTTGATCTCGTTTGGGCCACAGAAATCAAGGCTGTTGGTGAGCAAAGACAGCATGATGGAGAAGAAGCTCCCTATCAGCCATGACCCAACTGCCAACTTACTGCACATTTTGTAGCTCATTATTTTTGTGTATTGAAGAGGTTTACAAATGGCAACATACCGGTCAAAAGCCATGATGGAGAGTACGTTGGATTCTGTTGCCACACATGTAAGTAAAAGGCACAGTTGGGCAATGCAGGAGCGATAAGGTATAACGCCTTTCTTGGAGACCAGATCCGTAATCATTTTGGGCATCGTGATTGACGGGGAAATCACGTCTATGAAGGAGAGGTTTGCCAGGAAGAAATACATTGGAGTGTGAAGTTGGGAGTCATTTATAATGAGCAGGATGATGAGGCTGTTCCACAGTAATGTGAAAACATAGAGGTACGAGAAGATGCAGATGAGGAAGAGTCGAAGATGAGGAATGTGGGAGAAGCCAAGAAGAATAAATGTGTCCACAGAAGTAGCATTGTGTTGTTCCATTGACCAATGTAAACCAAATTCACTCTCCTGATGGGTAAATAATTTAACTTCAGATGTCGGCCCCACCTTACACATTAAGTTTGCTCCCTATTTATAGGCATTCTTATACCGTGCAAATACATGACATCATTAATGTTTTTGTAACAGTGGTTACCCCAAAGGAACAAGTCCTCATTAAGTCATGAACGCTGACGCTTTGGGAAGCAATAAGTCTTTACAAAATCCCACAGGAATTGCTCCTAAACTCATTTTCTCGACTTCTGAATTTAACTCTTTTGAAAATGACAAGGTCCTTTTTGAACATAACCACTAGAACCACTGAATAGGGGCTTCTTTACATTATGTATCAATCAGTCTATGAAGGTCCTCATTCATCCAGGTCATGATACAAAGTATCTAGTAGAATTAAGTCTTATACATTATGTATCAATCAGTCTATGAAGGCCCTAATTCATCCAGGTCATGATACACAGTATCTAGTAGAATAAAGTCTTATACATTATGTATCAATCAGTCTATGAAGGCCCTCATTCATCCAGGTCATGATACAAAGTATCTAGTAGAGTTAAGTCTTATACATTATGTATCAATCAGTCAGTCTAATTTATCCAGGTCATGATACACAGTATCTAGTAGAAATAAGTCTTATACATTATGTATTAATCAGTCTATGAAGGTTCGCATTCATCCAGGTCATGATACACAGTATCTAGTAGAATTAAGTCTTATACATTATGAATCAATCAGTCTTTGAAGGACCTCATTTATCCAGGACATGATACAAAGTATCTAGTAGAATTAAGTCTTATACATTATGTATCAATCGGTCTATGAAGGTCCTCATTCATCCAGGTCATAATATAAAGTATCTAGTAGAATTAAGTCTTATACATTATGTATCAATCGGTCTATGAAGGTCCTCATTCATCCAGGTCATAATATAAAGTATCTAGTACATTTAAGTCTTATACATTATGTATTAATCAGTCTATGAAGATTCTCATTCATCAAGGTCATGATACACAGTATCTAGTAGAATTAAGTCTTATACATTATGTGTCAATCAGTCTATGAAGGTCCTCATTTATCCAGGTCATAATACAAAGTATCTAGTAGAATTAAGTCTTTACATTATGTACGTATCAATCAGTCTATGAAGGTCCTCATTCATCCAGGTCATGATACACAGTATCTAGTAGAATTAAGTCTTATACATTATGTATCAATCAGTCTATGAAGGTCCTCATTCATCCAGGACATGATACACAGTATCTAGTAGAATTAAGTCTTATACATTATGTATCAATCAGTCTATGAAGGTCCTCATTCATCCAGGTCATGATACACAGTATCTAGTAGAATTAAGTCTTATACATTATGTATCAATCAGTCTATGAAGGTCCTCATTCATCCAGGTCATGATACACAGTATCTAGTAGAATTAAGTCTTATACATTATGTATCAATCAGTCTATGAAGGCCCTCATTCATCCAGGTCATGATACACAGTATCTAGTAGACTTAAGTCTTATAAATTATGTATCAGTCAGTCTATGAAGGTCCTCATTCATCCAGGTCATGATACACAGTATCTAGTAGAAGTAAATCTAAAGCAACTGGGTTCTGAGTGTTTTCCTTGACAACCCTTCACCAATCATCCAAGTGGCCGATTGGATGTCTTTGACTGTACCACCCTAAAGGTTTATCTGCTGGGGTATTTAATCCATCTTTGTATTTAATTTGTAGTTATACCCCATCTATTATACAGTTTGCAGATTATGTTGACCCTTGGCCATTGATATGCCCAGAAACCCACTTGTTTGTTTCTGTTTTGGTTATTATTCACAATATTCTCAAAATGTCTATGAAGATTCTCATTCATCCAGGTCATGACATACAATATCTAGTAGAATTCTAAAACAACTGGACTTTTCTGAGTTTTTCTTGAAAACATTTCACCACTCATCTGAGTGGCTCCTTCAGTTCAAAAGGTCCAGTTGTTTTAGACTTAATCCTACTAGATACAATATTCTCAAAGTCTTCCCCAACACCAAGGTTCACATTCATCAATACTTACCTGGTCCAATTGCATATTGGCATGCCTCCCAACATTTGAAAAATGGAAAGAGGGACAAGAAGAAATTATGTCCGTAGCACAGCAATACATTTTTGACCACGTCCATTTTCGTGACCACACCCCCTAAATGCCACTCCCATTTTAAAAAATTTGACAGGTTATGTAAAGTTTGAATGGATTTTTGGGGGTTTTGGGGTCTTGTTTTATGTGTTATTACAGTTTTGCTAATGAAGGTCAAATTGCCCTTTAAAGGAAAACTATACCCACAGAATGATTTTTTTAACTAACTGATTATGTTATGTTAAGTGACCTATTAAAAAATCTCCCCAAACTGGAATATATATATCAGTAAATATTGCCCTTTTACATCCTTTCCCTTGAGCCACCATTTAGTGATTGGCTGGGTACTCCCTCAGAGATCAGCTGACAGGAAGTGATGCAGCTCTAACTGTAACAGGAAGTAGTGTGGGAGCAAAAGGCAGCCCATTCATTGGCTGATGGGGCCTAGCATGTATGTGTGCCTTGGCTTGTTTGTGTGCACTGTGAATCCTATGATTCCAGGGGGCGGCCCTTAGTACTTAAAATGGCAGTTTTCTATTTAGGATCACCCAATGGCACATAGTACTAACAAAGTATAATTTTCTGAAAATGGTTTATTAAGATTTAGGGTTTTACATATGAGCTGTTTAAGCAATATATTTTTATAGAGACCTACACTGTTTGTTTAAAAGTCTCAATTCCCCCAAGAGACCTGTTTAGCTTATTAGTTACAATTATATCTCAGTGCAGGGGGTGAGTATTCTGGACTCTACCAAAAGCCTACATATTTTATTAAGTTTGAGAAACTTTGTATCTTTTTTGGTATCCAGTGCAGGAGGTCAATGGGAAATTGGGAACTTTTCAATAAGAATCCGAGACTGCGTGTTGAGCTGTTAATAACGGGACTGTCCCATCTGGACAGTTGGGAGATATGTATCGGCACTTACTGGGTGTATCCCCTCTCACTGCTCCCTTCAGGAGAACCCTACCCAAAGACTCCAACCAAACTCTAACCCAATCTGGCATCTTTTTGTCCTTCTCCTTTAGTTGTTTTGCTCCCATTGGCAGCAAGTTTTCTTCTTAGCAAAGCAGTAGGCCTAACAACACAGCATCCTAGGGTCAGCGGTTTTGGCCCTGAGGCTCATTTATCTCTCCAAGCACTTTACCTAATTTATATAGGGTTCTCTGCACTTTTTCTTGTTGAACAGGTAGAGAAATATGGCGCAGTTCTGCATAATATAAGGCATACTTATTAATCTGTGTATTGAGTTTCAGCACAGCTTTTTACATTGTTTTTTCGGTACGATAAATGAGCCCCATAGCATATCAATTACTGCATGTTTATTTCCCCTGCTAAGCCTTTTCTTGCTGGTGTCCCACTGCCTTAGTTATTTATCTGGGTATACACTTATTATATGCTTGCTGGTACGCAGTATACTCTGTTTTACTCTCCTTATCTCTTTCAATAGAGTCTTGAGTTTGAAACTTGCCCAGTTTTTTGCCCATAGATAACTATCTCTGGGCACAAAACTGGGCTTGTTTCAAACTGTGGGGCAGATGGATCAAAAGTCAAGCTTGGGTTTCTTCTTCTCGATTCAAGAAAAATGACACAAATATACATGCACATATTTTCTAAAACCTTAAATAGCTGGAATTTATTAAAGAAAAAAACATGCAAAAAGTTGACAGAAAACAAAAAAAAAGACAAGTAAAAGGTACTGAGTTTGTAAAAGGGAATTGTCTTTAAAAGATTTATTTATATTGGCACAAAAATTCAAAATAAATAGATGCCAGAGATCCGGGTACAGTGCCCGAATATACAGTAGGTCTATACTATGTGAGTTCCTTGGTGCCTATAAATTACTATTTTGACTTGATCTTCTGGTTCCTGATTCTTTTCTTCAGTTCTGACAATGATGATTATTGCTGTCTGCCCCTATCTTTTGCCTGAAAATGAGCTTTTCCATAACCCTTCCTCCTTGGTCCAGACTTCTACCCGAGTTAAGGTGGCCATACACGCTAAGATCTGCTCTCTTGGCGAGGTCGTCAAGCGAGCGGATCTTCTCCCAATATCCCCACCTACGGGTGGGTGATATCGGGCTAATTCGGTCGTTCGGCACTGGGGCCAAACAATCGAATCAGAACGGGTATAGGTATTGTTCAGATCGGGGACCACATCGGCTCGTTGATGCGGTCCGCGATCCAAATAATTTTTAAACCTGCCTGATCGAGATCTGACCGATTTCAGGCCAGATGTCGCTCGAGCAAGCCCATCGTTAGTGCTAATCAGTCTAAAGGGCCGATATCGGCAGCTAGAATTGGCCCGTGTATGGCCACCTTAAGGCTAATGTCAGATGGAGAGATTCTGCCACCACTACCGTGGGCAACTAATCTCTCCGAAATGCCATTCCACAAATGGAATGACGGGTGGAAAAGCTTACGCCTCACTTCGACTTTCCGAAGTTTCCTCCTGCAGGCAACATTGAGCTACTTTGGAAAACCATTATGACTATGAAGATTTTCATTCATCCAGGTCATGGTATATCTACTGTAGTATAAATAAATCTAAAGCAACTGGACTTGTTAAGTAATCATTGAAGACGTTTCACTACTCATCCGAGCAGCTTCTGACAGAGCTATTCACAATAAATTTTCCTTATTGGTTCCCGCCATAGATTTAAAGGTTCAGATTCCATGGGTGACATATTTACCACTGTAGGGAACTGGTAAATTGTACCTTTCTAACTCTGTGGTCCCCTATTATATGGACAGCTATGAAGGGCCCTTAATTTAATAGGAAGTAAGTCCCTTGTTCCTGGGCCACAGCATGACCTTTTGTGCAGTTCCACAGTTTGGCCATTAGGCGCTGTGGTGTAAAAGGCTGAGCAGCCATGGTGCTGGGAGCCATTTTGTGAAGTCTCTGCCTGAATAAGCAGGCAGAGAGATACTGTGGAATCTGGGAATAGGTAGGTCCAGATAGAACAGGCAGCTCCTGTTATAGACCCCACTAGGTGTGATAGACAGGCAGGGCTATTTAGTGAGCAGCTTCTGGCTCCGACAAGGAATTGTAGAGGGATTATAATTCCGGGTATAACACTGCCCAGAGTAGGGTTACCAGTGTACTTACCTAGGGTTAGATAGTGATCACCCAGGTTCCACTGGAAGCATATACCTGAAAGCTGGGATTTAACCCATCTGCAGCTAAAGAGTTATTGTGACCATTCATTGTAAGTACTGCCTGTTCTGTGAGATGCTACTATCTACCTATTCTATTCTGTAATTACTCCTAATTCGCTGTGTAAATAAACATATCATTTATTGAGAGATACAAAACACATCTTCCTGGCCTCCATATCAAGCGAGGGCTCACCCCTGAAGGATACGGTCTCATCCTGGGTAAAATAAGGTGTGGTTTGTGGTAATAGAAGGGCTAATTTACCATAAGCTTACGCTGCCTTCCAGTGTGTGTGATGCTACAAAACTCATTTTGTATTTACAAAATTACCAACAAAATATGGAAATAGATTATTAAGGGTTTTCAATAGATTGATCTCCATAACTCATATAATGAAGGCAAAATAGTTTATTGCTGATCCTCTGTATGCGTAACGCATTTGTCACACAATTTTTCTTTGTCCGTGTCTTTTTTGTCACCCACGTCTTTTTTTGGTTGCCTGTGTCTTTTTTTTGTCACCCGTGGCTAATTTGATGTGACTGTGCCTTTTTTTAAATTCACGGGAGTTTCAGGAAACAATTCGCCAATGGCAAAATGCGGAAATTCGCTGTGAATCCATGCCTGGCAAAAAAATTCGCTCATCGCTATTCTTGAACTTTTTTAACATAATGCCTGCAGCTCAGACTTTCGCAAAGTAGATTTTAAGTGCCTTCTTCACATCATTGTTCCGGAGACTGTATATGAGTGGATTTAATGCTGGTGTTACCATGGTATAGATTAGAGATGCTGTTCTGTCTTTGGATTCTAAAAAGCTACGAAGAGGATGGAAATAGGTGGAGATAAGTGTGCCATAATACAGAAAGATCACCGTCAGATGTGAAGCACATGTAGAGAAAGCTTTCAGCCTTCCTTTCTGAGATGTTATTCTTAATATTGTAGTTATAATACTAATGTAGGAGCTAAGAATTATCAAAAAATTGCACATTCCGTTGAGAAAGTCTGATACATAAACAATGATTAGATTAGGCGTTATATCAGAGCAGGCGAGTTGGAAAAGTGGGAGAAAATCACAGAAGAAGTGATTGATCTTGTTAGGACCACAGAAGACTATGTTGTACGTGAACATTGTGTGCAGTAGAGAACAGAGGAAAGACAGAACCCATACCCCACTTATCAGCTTAAAGCATGTCTCGTGGCTTATTATGTTTATGTAATGAAGGGGGTTACAGATGGCGACATAACGGTCAAAAGCCATAAGAGAAAGAAAAAGGCATTCTGCCCCTGCCAACAGGGCAAAGAAAAACAGCTGGATAATACAACCACGTAAAGATATAAGTCCTTCTCCTGAAACAAGGTCCCTTATCATTTTTGGCACTATAGCTGATGATAAAAAGAGGTCAATGGCAGAGAGGTTGGCCAAAAAGAAATACATTGGGTTGTGGAGTCGGTGGTTATGTTTAATGAGGAGAACCATAAGACCGTTTTCAAGCAGTGTGCAGGCGTAGAGGAACGAGAAGATGCAGATTAGGATGAGCCGAAGGTGAGGGAGATGCGAGAAGCCAAGAAGGACAAACACCTCAACTTGGGTAGCATTTCCTTCTTCCATTTCCAATGGTTTACTCTTCCCTTGATTAGAAATGTTTGTGTAATAGCTCCACTAAGATCTGTAAGAAGATCCTGATACATCAGAAAGATTTCTTGCCGATATTGCAAATTACTTCTTGTAGATCACTTTGTAGACTAGTGTTCTGCCTAAAAGGAACAATTCCCAGTCATAGTTCATATTTCTCTTTATGAAAGCTGTCTCTAATGCACTGCTATTATTACAATATATCAGATCCTTAATTAATGTAAATATCAGCAAGTTCCCTCTGGGAGACAACTGGGAGTCTCTTTCACAAATCCCTCACTGCAGAGCAAGGTCTCTAGACTCATCTTCCATATTTTAACTCTTGTGTTTTCTTGTAACAGACTAGTAAAGACTAGTGATGGGCGAAAAAATTCGCCAGGCACAGATTTGCATCGAACTTCCATGTTTCACCATTGGTTGATTTTTTTAGGGAACAGGTGTGTCCAAAAATTGTCGCCCTCGTCAAAAGAATTTCCACGTGTCAAAAAGAATTGTCTCTCTCATCAAAAGAATTGTCACGTGTCAAAAAGAATTGTCTCTCTCATCAAAAGAATTGTCTTGCGTGTCAAAAAGAATTGTCTCTCCCATCAAAAGAATTGTCTTGCGTATCAAAAAGAATTGTCTCTCTCATGAAAAGAATTGTCTCTCTCATGAAAAGAATGTGTCAAAAAGAATTGTCTCTCTCATGAAAAGAATTGTCTTGCGTGTCAAAAAGAATTGTCTCTCTCATGAAAAGAATTGTCTTGCGTGTCAAAAAGAATTGTCTCTCTCGTCAAAAGAATTGTCTTGCGTGTCAAAAAGAATTGTCTCTCTCATCAAAAGAATTGTCACGTGTCAAAAAGAATTGTCTCTCTCATCAAAAGAATTGTCACGTGTCAAAAAGAATTGTCTCTCTCATGAAAAGAATTGTCACGTGTCAAAAAGAATTGTCTCTCTCATCAAAAGAATTGTCACGTGTCAAAAAGAATTGTCTCTCTCATGAAAAGAATTGTCACGTGTCAAAAAGAATTGTCTCTCTCATCAAAAGAATTGTCACGTGTCAAAAAGAATTGTCTCTCTCATCAAAAGAATTGTCACGTGTCAAAAAGAATTGTCTCTCTCATGAAAAGAATTGTCTTGCGTGTCAAAAAGAATTGTCTCTCTCATGAAAAGAATTGTCTTGCGTGTCAAAAAGAATTGTCTCTCTCATGAAAAGAATTGTCTTGCGTGTCAAAAAGAATTGTCTCTCTCATCAAAAGAATTGCGTGTCAAACGTATTCTTGCGTGCAACAATTATTTTTGATGCCAAACATTTTCCCCGTTTCGTGAATTTTTTGCCATTTCGTGAATCTTTTGAAAGATTCACTTATTTTTTGGCGAAACGAAATGGGACAGATTCGCTCATCACTAGTACAGACAAATGAAAAAATAGGCTTACAGTTTTTTTATTTGGATTCATAAAGTCTTAGATTCAACTTTTTTTTAATAAAATAAAAATGTTATATCCACTGATTCTCATTACTCTTACTTCTAATTTTTAACTTTCTATAGAATAGTGGAAAAAGATACTATGGGCCATTTATGACTAGTGATGGGTGAAATTATTCGGCAGGCATGGATATGAGGCAAATTTCCGTGTTTCACCATTGGCAAATTTTTTGCCCGTTTTGTGAATTTTATGGCGAAACAGGACAGATTTGCTTATCATTATTTATGACTAGTGATGGGTGAAATTATTTGCCAGGCATGGATTTGAGGCAGATTTCCGCGTTTCGCCATTGGTGAATTGTTTTGCAAAACTTCTGTGAAATTTTGCTGTGTAAAAATTCGTTCGGCATAAAAAAATTTCATTGCACATCAAATTGGGTGCAGGTGTGTCAAAAAAGGCCATGGTCGCGTAAAAAAAGCGTGGCGATAAAAAAATGTGGGTGACAAAAAAGACGCGGGCGACAAAAAAATCGCACAACAAATGTGTTTCATGAATTTTTTGCCGTTTTATGGGACAGATTCGCTCATCACTATTTATGACTAGTGATGGGTGAAATTATTTGCCAGGCATGGATTCCAGGCGAATATCTGTGTTTCGCCATTGGCGAAATTGGGGCCACAATTCACTGTACTACAAAAAAATTGTCACCCCTGTCAAAAAAATTGTTTTGTGCATCAAAAAAATGTTGCAGGGGCCAAACAATTGATGAATGAAAATTTTTTGAAAAAGCGTGTCTCAGTGTGGAGGGGCCCATCCATTGTTGGTCTCTATCCCCTGTTGTTTTTATGGGTATGGGAAGTACGTTTCAAAATTTGAAACAGTCTTTAATAGGATCAGAAGAGGTACATCGAGACACACTGACCTATCACACAAGCAAAGAGACATCACAAACGGGGAAATGTGATTGGTTACAGTGAGTTACTTAATACAAAACTGACCCTTAACGAGGTAGGCAACTGTTGGCCTAGGGCAGGCTGATTTCATCCCCTAAGTCAGGAGAGCCAATCTGGCACACCTTATAGATAGAAAGAAAAACATAAAATTGCTCTTAAACGGACACTAAACCCAACCGTAAAGCTGCCCCACTGCGCCCCCTAGTTCTCTATAGAAGTTGATGAAAAACGTAATTACACATGGAAACCAATTCACCAATGAGAATTCTACTGACCCAAAACTTAATTATAGATGCAAGAGAACTGACCAATGAGAATGCTGATTCCCAGCACTGTGTCAGGCCCCTTGCTGGTACCTTACATATAAAGATAATTATGTCCTTTTCCCCTTCATTATATGGCATATATAACACCAGCTGATGTGACCAGGCTCAGGTCTCGGATTTGGATATGTGGGCAATGTTAAAGCTAACTACAAAAACAGAAGGGCAATGAAATGTGACAGATAAATAGACAGGAAAAATCACCTCTTGGGTGCGGACTAAACGGAGTTTTCTTGTCTTGGCAGCGGTTAAGTAGAGATTATTTACATTCAAGGTTCCTAACAAACTACCTGCCCATTAGTGTCTATCTGGATTGAATGGTTAACCCCCATTTAAGACACTATTACATCTAGGGGCCCATTTACTAAACAATTTTGAGATAAATTCATATTTTTTCTAAATTATAGAACATTTCGGAATGTATGCAAAAATTTTGGTAAAATTCCAAGAGTTTTTCATGGTTTTCGGTAAATTCCCACAAAAAAATCATATATTGCGCAAAGACTACGAACCTTTCAATATTTTTGTACAGCGATAAAAGCGTTGTCGAGATATTTCAGAACTACAGAAATTATTGTGATTATTTCGAATTTATACCATAGCGAGTTGTGCCTCTTAAGGTGCCCATACACCTTCAGATCCACTCGCTTGGCGATGTCGCCAAGCGAGCAGATCTTCTCCCAATTTCCTCCACCTACGGGTGGGCGATATCGGGAGAATCCAGGCTAATTTGATTGTTTGGCCCTGATCAAATTATAACGACGGGTATAGGCAAAGTCGTTCCAGGGACCGCACCAACGAGCTGATGCGGTCCCCGATCCAACTAGATTTTTTTAACCTGCCCGATCGATATTTGCCCGATTTCAGGCTAGATATGGTTCAGGCAGGCCCATTGGTTGTGCCCATGCACGGGCCGATTAGCTGCCGAATCTGTCTAAGGGACCAATATCGGCAGCTAGAATCGGCCCGTGTATGGGGACCTTCAGACTTTTCTTTTTTTACTTTCTAGCCTTTATCTAATTATTTTCTATGTAGAAAAAAGAGCAATACCAAGTAATACATTTACAAAACCCAGGAAAATCTGGGGTCAAATGATTCTGAAGGTTTAAGAAACCCAACCTGTTTACATATACAGATGTATATGAACAATGAATAACATATTCTGCACATACCCTACATACATGCAATAACCCTCAAAAAAGTTTCTTTAGGGCATTCTTTACATCATGATTCCTAAAACTGTATATTATTGGATTCAGCAGCGGGGTAACCGCCGTGTATATTACAGCGGCCGTTTTGCTTTTGGGCTCTGAGGAACTGTTAATGGAATACAAATACGAGATGATGATCGTGCCATAGTACATAGACACCACCATGAGGTGAGACGCGCAAGTTAAAAAGGCCTTACTCCTCCCTTCTCAGGATTTGATTTTTATTATGGCGTTGGCAATGCTAACGTAGGAGCTGAGAATAACCGAGAAATTACATATCCCATTGAGAAAGACTGACACATTCAACAAGACGATATTCAGAAATATATCAGAACAGGCCAGCTGGATAAGAGGGAGAAGATCACAGGAGAAGTGATTGATCACATTAGAACCACAGAAGTCTATGTTGTTGGTGAGCAATGTGTGCAGAAGGGAATAGAGGCTCCCTAAGATCCACGCTCCACTTGTCAGCTTAGCACACAGCTTGAAGTTTATGATACTGCCGTAATAAAGTGGGTTGCAAATGGCCACGTAGCGGTCAAAAGCCATGATAGAAAGCAGAGGGGACTCAGTTGCCACAAACGTAATAATGAAAAACAGTTGCGTAAAGCATTTATGCACGGAGATCTTTCCTTCCCCAGAAGCCAGATCCGCAATCATTTTAGGAACCGTGGCCGACGGAGACAACAGGTCTAACATGGAGAGGTTTGCCAGGAAAAAATACATCGGGGTGTGGAGTCGCTTATCCTTTAGGATGAGCACGATGATAAGGCTGTTCCCCAGTAGGGTGAATATGTAGAGGATGGAGAAGATACCGATGAGGATGGGTCGGACTTGCAGGAGGTGATTGAACCCAAGAAGGATGAAGATATCATCATTGGTACCATTGGTCATTGCCAAGATAATACATACAAATGCTAAATGGTTGGTAATTATACTGGCATTTAATAAATCTAATTGGAAAGATATTTTTCATGAACAACATCAAGATAAGGTGACTTTTTGGGCCTCTGAAAATAGGTCAATCTGATCTTTGCTGGCTTTGTTATTGGTTAATATTCTACACAATGGCACAGACTCCTGATGCATCAATGGAACAGCTACTGCTCATTCATCTCTCGTGTTCTATTTATATTATAACCATTTGTCATGTACTTTTAGCTTAACCCCAAGGAATTCATTAAATGTTTATCTCCCAAATCCCATAGCTTTCTACAATGTCCCTCTGGTAATACTCCTTGTGATATTTCTTTAACTCTTGATTCAGTAGATAAAAATTGTATTTTAGGTCATGGCAAAGCTTTAAACACTTGCTTTTACTAAGGGGCACATTTACTAATCCACGAATCTGGATCCCGAATGGGAAAAAATTGGATTGGAAACGTAAATTTTGTGACTTTTTCGTCGCCGTCGTGTTTTTTTCCGTATTTTGTGAGATTTTTTCGTCGCCGTCACGACTTTATCGAATTTTGCGCAACTTTTTTGTCGCCGTCACGTTTTTTTCGTATTGGGCAATTGTAAATGCCCGGAAAAACCAATCCGATTTTTTCGCGACGACGACGAAAAAGTCACAGAAAATATACGAAAAATCGCGACGGCGATGAAAAAGTCACAAAAATACCGATCATTACGAAAAAAACGCATTCGGACGCTTTCGGTCTGTTCGTGGATTAGTAAATGTGCACCTAAGAGTAGGCTAAAATGTATGTTCCATTGCCACTTTTAAAACAACAAGGAAACTCACACTTGTGTGCGCCAAAATGTTAGGCACCCCTTAGTAAATTCAGTTTACTCTTCTTTCTATCTCAATGCCACGCCGCCATCTTACCTGCCTATTCCAGTCATCCCTTGTGTGCACTTAGGGGGATGGTGCATTTACTAACGACTGAATTTTTTTTACAATTCAGATTTTTTGCGCTAAAACTCGAAAAAGTCGTTAAAAAAACGACTTTTCCAAGATTTATTATGCAACAAAATGGGACAATTCCAAATCTGAACATACTCCATCTAAAGGTTACATACACGGGTTGATTGCAGCTGCCGATATTGGTCCCTTACACTGATTCGGCAGCTTATCGGCCCATGTATGTGGCAGCAACTACGGCCATGCCAGCCTGAAATTGGCCAGATATCGATCGGGCAGGTTAAAAGATTTAGTCAGATCGTGGACCGCATTGGCTCATTGATTGATCGTTATAATTCGATCGAATTAGCCTAAATTTGCCCGATATCGACCACCCGTTTGCCTAGGACAGGTCCCATTGATTCTACACGACCTCGCAAGCTTTCAGATGCCGACGTTTTACATATGAGTGTTTCACAATTTTTTGGGCTTGATAATAATAACCATAATTCGAGTTCATGATTTTTAGCGCAAAAATATGAAAATAGTAGAAAAAAATAAAATACGAACGTTGATAAATCGACCCCATAGTGTATAAACTTACATTAAAATGTGCGCAATTTGTGTAAGTTCCATAACAACTTGCCCAGAAACTTACATATCAAGTCATGATAAGGCAAGCAGGAATGTGGATTTCACATTAATTAATAAAACTATTTATATGAACTACTTATTATAGAGTAACATCAGCTGTTTATATTGAGATCTATTGACTTAATGAGCTCTCACCTACATTAACTTTTCAGCAATGGAATGACTAGTTATTGGGCCCCAGATCAAGATCAATGGGCCCCTAAACTCTGGGAAGAAGACATTTTTAAAAAACATGTATTTAAGCTGAAAGGGATCCCGTTCTTGGCCTGAAAACTATAGGCCTGTTAGTCTGACATCAGTAGTAGGAAAACTTTTGGAAGAGGTAATAAGGGATAGGGTACTTGGATACATTGCAGTTCACAATACTATTAGTTTGTGCCACATGGTTTTATGCGTAACAGATCTTGCCAGACTAATTTAGTCGCCTTTTATGAGGGTCTGTATGTGAGTGGATAGGTCAGTGTGGGTCTGTATGTGAGTGGATAGATAGGTCAGTATGGGTCTGTATGTGAGTGGATAGGTCAGTATGGGTCTGTATGTGAGTGGATAGGTCAGTATGGGTCTGTATGTGAGTGGATAGGTCAGTATGGGTCTGTATGTGTGTGGATAGGTCAGTGTGGGTCTGTATGTGAGTGGATAGGTCAGTATGGGTCTGTATGTGAGTGGATAGATAGGTCAGTGTGGGTCTGTATGTGAGTGGATAGATAGGTCAGTGTGGGTCTGTATGTGAGTGGATAGATAGGTCAGTATGGGTCTGTATGTGAGTGGATAGATCAGTGTGGGTCTGTATGTGAGTGGATAGGTCAGTGTGGGTCTGTATATGAGTGGATAGGTCAGTAAGGGTCTGTATGTGAGTGGATAGATAGGTCAGTATGGGTCTGTATGTGAGTGGATAGGTCAGTGTGGGTCTGTATGTGAATGGATAGATAGGTCAGTGTGGGTCTGTATGTGAGTGGATAGGTCAGTATGGGTCTGTATGTGAGTGGATAAATAGGTCAGTGTGAGTCTGTATGTGAGTGGATAGATAAGTCAGTGTAGGTCTGTATGTGAATGGATAGATAGGTCAGTATGGGTCTGTATGTGAGTGGATAGATAGGTCAGTGTGGGTCTGTATGTGAGTGGATAGATAGGTAAGTATAGGTTTCTGTGTGCTGGGTTTACTTGGAAGGGTTGAACTTGATGGACTTTTATCAACCCTATGTAACTATGATGGTGAGTTTGTATCCATCAGGTTCAACATTTTGTCCTATCAAAACCTGCCTAACTGAAGAAGCCACTCAGAGTGTCTAAAATGTTTTCAAGAAAACTTGAGTCCAGTGGTTTTAGACTTTATTCTACTAGAAACTGTATATCCTACTGCTTGACCGAATGATTTCCGCTCTAGGCTTGATGCTCACTTTCCAAAAAGTTTCTTCAGCGCCTTCTTTACATCGTTATTACGGAAACTGTATATTATGGGATTCAGCACTGGGGTGAGGGCAGTGTACACGACAGCGGCTGTTCTGTCTCTGGACTCTGAGTAGCTACTGACCGAACGGAAATAAGAGGCCATCACTGTACAATAATACACAGAGACCACTATTAGGTGGGAAGCGCACGTTGAAAACGTTTTCAACCTTCCGTCTTTAGACGTTATTCTCGCTATGGCAGTAATGATACTACTGTAGGAACCAAGAATAATGGAGAAGTTGCATATGCCATTTAAAAACACTGATACATAGAGTAAAGCTATGTTTAGAGTAATGTTTGAGCAGGCCAGCTGGAAAAGTGGAAGAACATCACAGAAAACATGGTTGATGGAGAAAGGACCACAGAACTGGATGTTTTTGGTCAGCAATGTGTGCAGGAGAGAATAGAAGCTCCCCAAGATCCATACCCCTCCCATTAGCCATGAACACATCTTGTTGCTCATTATGATCCTATAATGAAGGGGTTTACAAATGGCGACATAACGGTCAAAAGCCATCACTGAGAGAAGAGGACATTCCGACCCTATAAACGTTATTAAGAAAAACATCTGGACGAAGCAGCCGTGTACGGATATAACTCCCTTCCCAGAAACGAGGTCTTGGATCATTTTGGGCACAGTGACTGATGGAGACAACAGGTCTAGTATGGAAAGGTTGGCCAAGAAGAAATACATTGGGGTGTGAAGGCGAGGGTCTTTTATGATGAGCAGGGTAATTAGGCTGTTCCCCAGTAATGTGCAGGCGTAGAGGAACAAGAACATACAGAGTAGAATGGATCGAAGGTGAGGGAGATGGGAGAAGCCGAGAAGGATGAATTCTTCCGCAATGGTGATATTATTGCCCCCCATTTCTAATTATTTACTATGTTAAGGCATTAAACCTAACGATTAGGTGGGAAATATCCAGTCATACATTGTCTCCTGTATTGTCTCCCATTGTTGAAATATATCCTCCCCTCTTACTCTGGAATATTTATTGTAGACGCGCCCTCGTGGGTTACACCAAGGAATAAGCCCTCATTGAAGCTCGGGGACTCGTTAACAGCTATTTTACTAGTTTGCCAACCAGTTCCTCCGAGACCTTCTTTCTACTCGTTATGTTTAATATACCGTTACTGAAGATCTGTGGGTGAATATATCCTTGAAAGAACCAGGTAACGTTCATTAACCCCTTAGGATACTAAACAAGGCAGGCAGAATACAGACCCAAGAAACATTCATCTATGACAGTGGTCCCCAACCAGTGGCTCAGGGGCAACATGTTGCTCCCCAACCCCTTGGATGTTGCTCTCAGTGCCCCCAAACCAGGGAGTTATCATTAAATTCCTGACTTGGTGGCAAGTTTTGGTTGGATAAAAACAAGATTTCCTACCAAACAAAGCCCCCTGTAAGCTGATAGGGTGCATAGAGGCTCCCCAATAGCCAATCACAGCAGTTACCTGCTCTTTTCATTCTTCACAGAATTATTGAATATTTGTGTATTTATGTACTAATGATGGACTTTTTATATAAAATGTGCCTCTAGCCTCTTGGGTCTATGCCCTAACCCTAAGCTCTGTGTCTGAGCTTTAGCAGGAACTGATGGGGAGTAATGGAATCCTTACTAACTAACCATAACTAAAGGGTGTAAAATCATCCCCCATTACTTCAGGATTAACAGTCAGAGTAGTGATGAGCAAAATTTGCACAATTCAGCGCAAATTTGCTGCGGAAAAATTAGTTGCGTGTCAAAAAACGGTCACGGTTGTGTCTCATTGCGCATGGTTGCATCAAAATGGACACGGTCGTGTCAAAATGGGCGCAGTCATGTCAAAAAAAGACACGGGTGACAAAAAAAAGATGTGGGTGACAAAAAACTTCAGAGAAAATTCACCACACCAAAAAAAGTAGCGGTTGCATCACATTGGGCGCAGTCGTGTCAAAATAGGCTCAGTTGTGTCAAAAAAAGATGCGGGTGACAAAAAAGTCACGCAACAAACAAGTTTTGGGAAACTTCTGCGATAATTCACTACGGGAAAATTATATGCGTCAAAAAAAGTAGCGGTCGCATCACATTGGCTCGCGTCAAAATAGGCTCGGTCGTGTCAAAAAAAAATATGTGGGTGACAAAACACTTCCGAGAAAATTCACCACGGGAAAATTATTTGTGCGTCAAAAAAAGTAGTGGTCTCATCACATTGGGCGCAGTCGCATCAAAATAGGCTCGGTTGTGTCAAAAAAAGACACAGATTACAAAAAAGTAGTGAAACTTCTGCTAAAATTCACCATGGGGAAATTTGTTGCGTGTAAAAACTAAGTAGCAGTGATGTCACATTTGTCCACAGTCGCATCAAAATAGGCGCGGTCATGTCAAAATAGGCATGGTCACATGAAAAAAAACGTGTGCAACAAAGAAAAGACGCGGGCATCAAAAAAGTCATGGTCGCGTCACATTGGCCGCTTCAACATGGGAAACTGCTGCGAAAATTCACAATGGGAAAATTTGTTGCATGTCAAAACAAAGTAGCAGTCACATATGGCCACGGTTGTGTCAAAATAGGGGCGTTTTTTTTTTTTGCCTTCCTCTGGATCAACTAGTAGTTAGGCAGGTTATATATAGGCATTATGGTTGAACTTGATGGACGTATGTCTTTTTTCAACCCAACTTACTATGTTACTATGTTACTATGGTTGCATCAAAATAGGTGTGGTCACGTGAAAAAAAAACGCACGCAACAAAAAAAAGACTCGGGTGTTAAAAAAGTCATGGTCGTGTCACATTGGTCGCTTCAACATAGTCACGGTCGCGTCAAAAAGACACATGCGACAAAAGAAAGACGCGAGTGACAAAAAAAGTTGCGCAACAAACGTTTTGCGGATTTGTAGCCGTTTCACGAATTTTTGTGTAGTTTTGTGAATTTTTTGATTAAACAAAATGGGACAGATTCGCTCATCACTAATGCAAATTCTACCAATCACATGTACTACAGCGGCCAACTTTTAGCAACGTAAGAACTAAACCCAAAGTCACTGGGGAGGGGCAGTTTGTTACATTATTGGACAGTGAAAGTTTGTGTATCATCAGCCGCAAAACGTTTGTTATATTTTTGTAAAACAGTACGTAAACACATCTGTAAACAACCAAAATACTTAGTAGTAGTGATGGGCAAAATGTTTCGGCAGGCATGGATTCGCGGCGAATTTACGCGTTTTGCCATTGGCGGATTGTTTCGCGAAACGGATGAAAAAAATCGCTGCGGACAAATTTGCCGCACGTCCAAAAATTGGCACAGGCATCAAAAAAGAATAGTTGCGGGCATCAAAAGAATAGCTGTGCCACAAAATAATAGTCGCGGGCATCAAAAGAATAGCCGTGCGACAAAATAATAGCCGCGGGCGACAAAATAATAGCCCCGGGCGTCAAAAGAATAGCCATGCGACAAAATAATAGCCGCGGGCGACAAAATAATAGCCGTGCAACAAAATAATAGCCCCGGGTGTCAAAAGAATAGCCGTGCGACAAAATAATATCTGCGGGCGACAAAATAATAGCCCCTGCACCAAAAGAATAGCCGTGCGACAAAATAATATCTGCGGGCGACAAAATAATAGCCCCTGCACCAAAAGAATAGCCGTGCGACAAAATAATATCTGCGGGCGACAAAATAATAGCCCCTGCACCAAAAGAATAGCCGTGCAACAAAATAATAGCCGCGGGTGACAAAATAATAACCGTGCAACAAAATAATAGCCGCGGGCGACAAAAGAATAGCCGCGGATGACAATTTTTTTTGCCGTACAACATTATTGCCGTTTCATGAATCTTATGAAAGATTCGCAAATTTTTGGGCGAAGCGAAACGGAACAGATTCGCTCATCACTACTTAGTAGCTCTTGAGAATCAATCTAGAAATAGTGAATCTGTCTAGATATAGCCTCTATATCTGTGCTTCAGTCAATGTGGCCCTCAGACTGGCTCAGAGTGGGGGTTGTGTCTCCAGCAATGACCTTACATGGGGCAGATTAACTAAAAACTCCTTAGCGTTTACTAACTCCTGAGAGTTTTTTTTTTATTTCAACAATTCCAACAATGATGTATTTATTAATAGTCACAATCATTTGAAAGTTGAACGGATGTTTTAGCCCGTATGGTTGACACCTGGGCCCACCGGGAGTTTTTCTGGTATCCCTATGGGCCAGTCCCACACTGACTACAGACTTGCTGCTCACTTCCCAAACAGTTTCTTCAGCGCCTTCTTTACATCATTATTACGGAAACTGTATATTATGGGATTCAGCGCTGGGGTGACGGAGGTGTAGATAACAGCGGCTGTTCTATCTCTGGACTCCAAGTAACTACTGATTGGACTAAAATAAGTAGCCATGACCGTCCCATAAAACACAGAGACCACCATGAGATGTGAAGCGCACGTTGAAAAAGTTTTCCTCCTTCCGTCTTTAGACGTTATCCTCGCTATGGCAGTAATGATACTACTGTAGGAACTAAGAATAATATAAAAATTGCACATCCCATTAAAAAACGCTGATTGATACAGTAAAACCAAGTTTAGAGTAATGTTTGAGCAGGCCAGCTGGAAAAGTGGAAGAACATCACAGAAAACATGGTTGATGGAGAAAGGACCACAGAACTGGATGTTTTTGGTCAGCAATGTGTGCAAGAGAGAATAGAAGCTCCCCAAGATCCATACCCCTCCCGTTAGCCATGAACACATCTTGTTGCTCATTATGATCCTATAATGAAGAGGTTTACAAATGGCGACATAACGGTCAAAAGCCATCACAGAGAGAAGAGGACATTCTGACCCTGCAAACGTTATTAAGAAAAAGATCTGGACGAAGCAGCCGTGTACGGATATAACTCCCTTCCCAGAAACGAGGTCTTGGATCATTTTGGGCACAGTGACTGATGGAGACAACAGGTCTAGTATGGAAAGGTTGGCCAAGAAGAAATACATTGGGGTGTGAAGGCGAGGGTCTTTTATGATGAGCAGGGTGATGAGGCTGTTCCCCAGTAATGTGCAGGCATAGAGGAACAAGAACATACAGAGTAGAATGAATCGAAGGTGAGGGAGATGGGAGAAGCCGAGAAGGATGAATTCTTCAGCAACGGTGATATTATTGCCCCCCATTTCTAATTATTTACTTTGTTAAGGCATTAAACCTAACGATTAGGTGGGAAATATCCAGTTATACATTATCCCCTGTATTGTCTCCCATTTTTGGAATATATCCACCCCTCTTACTCTGGAATATTTATTGTAGACGTGCCCTTGTGGGTTACACCAAGGAATAAGCCCTCATTGAAGCTCGGGGACTCGTTAACAGCTATTTTACTAGTTTGCACACCAGTTCCTCCGAGACCATTTTCTATCTACTCGTTATGTTTAATATACTATTACTGAAGATCTGTGGGTGAATATATCATTGGAAGATTTTTTCGACAACTTCTATAGCAAAACTAGGGGCTGTAGTGAGACAGCGTTATGATTGGGTTTACAAGCCCAGTCATTTAATGTGAGAAATAAAACAAAAACAGAATATAAAATGAATAGGCTTTTCCATTAAAGTACAGTAGTTGCAAATATGAAAAAAGACCAAGTACTACAAAAGAATCAGTAGAGTAGAGAGGGGGGTGCACTCCCATAGCATTTACACCATGGCTACCATACATTACAAGGATTGTTCTGCCCCCAATAAGGGGTAATTATATCTTAGTTGGGATCAAGTACAGGTACTGTTTTATTATTACAGAGAAAAGGGAATCATTTAACCATGAAATAAACCCAATAGGGCTGTTCTGCCCCAATAAGGGGTAATTATATCTTAGTTGGGATCAAGTAAAGGTACTGTTTTATTATTACAGAGAAAAGGGAATCATTTAACCATTAAATAAACCCAATAGGGCTGTTCTGCCCCAATAAGGGGTAATTATATCTTAGTTGGGATCAAGTACAGGTACTGTTTTATTATTACAGAGAAAAGGGAATCATTTAACCATGAAATAAACCCAATAGGGCTGTTCTGCCCCAATAAGGGGTAATTATATCTTAGTTGGGATCAAGTACAGGTACTGTTTTATTATTACAGAGAAAAGGGAATCATTTAACCTTTAAATAAACCCAATAGGGCTGTTCTGCCCCAATAAGGGGTAATTATATCTTAGTTGGGATCAAGTACAGGTACTGTTTTATTATTACAGAGAAAAGGGGATCATTTAACCATTAAATAAACCCAATAGGGCTGTTCTGCCCCCAATAAGGGGTAATTATATCTTAGTTGGGATCAAGTACAGGTACTGTTTTATTATTTCAGAGAAAAGAGATCATTTAACCATGAAATAAACCCAATAGGGCAGTTCTGCCCCAATAAGGGGTAATTATATCTTAGTTGGGATCAAGTACAGGTACTGTTTTATTATTACAGAGAAAAGGGAATCATTTAACCATTAAATAAACCCAATAGGGCTGTTCTGCCCCAATAAGGGGTAATTATATCTTAGTTGGGATCAAGTACAGGTACTGTTTTATTATTACAGAGAAAAGGGAATCATTTAACCATTAAATAAACCCAATAGGGCTGTTCTGCCCCAATAAGGGGTAATTATATCTTAGTTGGGATCAAGTACAGGTACTGTTTTATTATTACAGAGAAAAGGGAATCATTTAACCATGAAATAAACCCAATAGGGCTGTTCTGCCCCCAATAAGGGGTAATTATATCTTAGTTGGGATCAAGTACAGGTACTGTTTTATTATTACAGAGAAAAGGGAATCATTAAAAAAAATTATTTGCCTAAAATGGGCTCCATGGGAGATGGCCTTCCCGTAATTGGAGCTTTTTTTTGGAGTTGTGGATGTATGTTTCTGGGGGCTTCATGGAGTAGAATTGTTTATCAGTGCGACTGCATTTGAAGAATGAGGCTGCAGGTCTGGTTCTGACTCCTCTTTCTTTTTCTTATGCTGAGAGCACAATTCACAATGATTTTTCTTAGAATCTTCGAACTCCTGAAAAACCTTCTTTAACTCTTCATTCTGCCGAGTCAACTTCGATATCTCCTCCTTACACTCTTCAAGTTGCCGTGTCTGGCTGGATATCTTCTTGTCTATTTGCTTCACATCGCTTAATATCTGATCCAACATATCAAGGACCTGGTTGTTAATCGGGGGTCCATCTGATCCTAATCCCTTAGAAACAGGAGCAGAAACTTGTGCTGTGTCTGCAGGAGACGGGGTGGTACCTTCACCTATGAAATGAAAGGATGACAAGTGAAGAATAATTGGTACCAATAGGCCCCGGTAGTGGCCTTCACACCCCCCACCACCTGTCTGACCCCCTCCCTGAGTGCACGTAAATTAAACTTACCTTTAGTGCATGGGGGGTTTTCGGTCGACTCGGGGGGGTACCATCCAGGGATCATGTTTATTCCCGATGCCCCGGTGGCCAAGTCTGACCCTGAAAATGTGAACAAATCTTGAGAGATATATCTACTATCCATATGGCTGGATGTTTGTTGGCCTAAGGCAGTAAAATGAATGGTGTTTAAAGGGATACTGTCATGATTTTTATGGGGTACTTTTTATTTCTAAAATACACTGTTACATAGCAAATAATTTCCTCTCCCTATTGGTGTGTAGACGCCATCTCAGTGCATTGTGTGAGTCTGAGCTTTCAGCCAGCGCTACACATTAGAACTGCTTTCAGCTAACCTATTGTTTCTCCTACTCCCATGTAACTGGAGGAGTCCCAAGCCGGACTTGGATTTCTTACTATTGAGTGCTATTCTGATACCTACTGGGAGCTGCTATCTTGCTCCCTTCCCATTGTTCTGCTGATCGGCCGCTGGGGGTGAGGGGGGGGATATCACAACAACTTGCAGCGCAGCAGTAAAGTGTGAGTGAGTCTGAGCTTTCAGCCAGCACTACACATTAGAACTGCTTTCAGCTAACCTATTGTTTCTCCTACTCCCATGTAACTGGAGGAGTCCCAAGCCGGACTTGGATTTCTTACTATTGAGTGCTATTCTGATACCTACTGGGAGCTGCTATCTTGCTCCCTTCCCATTGTTCTGCTGATCAGCTGCTGGGGGTGAGGGGGGGGGGATATCACTCCAACTTGCAGCGCAGCAGTAAAGTGTGACTGAGTCTGAGCTTTCAGAAGGAGCCAGCGCTACACATTAGAACTGATTTCAGCTAACCTATTGTTTCTCCTACTCCCATGTAACTGGAGGAGTCCCAAGTCGGACTTGGATTTCTTACTATTGAGTGCTATTCTGATACCTACTGGGAGCTGCTATCTTGCTCCCTTCCCATTGTTCTGCTGATCGGCTGCTGGGGGTGAGGGGGGGGGAATATCACTCCAACTTGAAGTGCAGCAGTAAAGTGTGACTGTAGTTTATCCTCATTTGTTTGTCTAGTGAGGTCCAAGGACCTTTTGATCTTTATATAATTCTCACTTATTTTGATTTCAAAGCAAATCAACAAACATTAGATATATAGGTTCAATAAACAACAACATCACTATGAATCGACCAGAATTAATACCATAGCATTCACCAACACATCTGCCTCTAGGAGTGGTAGGTAGTGATGGGCAAATTCACAAATCTTTTGAAAGATTAGCAAATTTTTGCTAAAGGGAAACGGGGCGGATTCGCTCATCGCTAATGGTAGGTAAGTGTTTAATTATGGGAGAAAATAGTAATAAAAGAAAAGAAACTTTGTCTTCTATTCAGATAATCTTTGATGAAACTGATAAAAATGAAACTCACAAGATGGTCTTGCTTCTGTACTGGAGAAATTCTCATGAGTAAATGAAGATGATGGGTGGGATTTTGCTGAAATGATAAGTATATATTTATATTAACTATAAACACTTAGGGGCACATTCATCAAAGTACGATTGCATTCCGAATACAAAAGATTTGTACTTTTTCTAAGTTTTCGTACTGTGTGTATTATGTGCATTTTTTTAGTTAATTTTCACAACTTTTTTGCACTTTCGACAAATTTTACGCGACAAAATCGCTTTTGTCGCAACAAGTACGAAAGTTTTGGATTCATTCAAGCTTCGGTATGGTGACTTTCCTTGGGCCAGGTTGGAGCTGCAGAAAGGTTTTCCCAGCGTTTACGATCTTTCGGATACAAAAATTTCGTGACTTTCGAATCGCAAATATGATATTATGTGACTATTACGATTTTTTGTAAGCATTTCCATGACATTTCCGATCATAAGAAGTTATCATATCTAATCAGAATTTTACCCATTTCGGGATTTAAACTTGTACTTTGATGAATCAGCCCCTAAGATTTTCAGTGTTTTGTCATGCCGGGTAGTGATGGGCGAAAATTTTCGCCAGGCATGGATTTGCGTCAAAAAAAAATTTGCGGAAACATTCGCCACACGTACAAAAATTGTCGCCGGCGTCAAAAAAGAATAGTTGCGGGCAACAAAACAATAGCCGCGCAACAAAATAATAGCCGCGGGCGACGAAATAATAGCCGCGTGCGACAAAATAATAGCCGCGTGCGACAAAACAATAGCCGCGGGTGACAAAATAATAGCCGCGCGACAAAATAATAGCCGCGGGCGACAATTTTTTTTTGTCGCACAACATTTTCGGAACGGAACAGATTCGCTCATCACTAATGCCGGGCATTTTATAGTTCAAAAAAGCTCCCCGTTGACTTTAAATACCAATAGTCTGAAAGTTCGAGTGCGCTTTCATGGCGCTTTACTGTGCTTGAAAACACGCCAATGAACATTTCCAAGTGTACCAAACCTTTCAAGCAGTAGATGAACAAAATGCCATTGGCCAATATCTTGGGAAATAAAATCTAGTCTCTAGAATGAATTGATATTCTGGTTATCATTGGGCATTTATGACTGTAGAATAGAGAATGGAAATAAATCCAAAGTAATTATATACTTCTACGTGCTCAATAAGAATTTACAGCCCCTAAACCAATCATGTCCAACCTTCAACTGATTAAGGGTTCATTTCTTCTAAACTCAAACTCCTAAACTCAAAGAAATGTTGAAACTGAAGTAGTTATCTCAGTCTGATGCTTTCACTAACCAATGGTACTGGATAGATCAGATACATCCCCCCCTTAATTACTATGTCAATAAATATATATATTTCTACTGGTAATTGCTGGATTAGGATTTCATGCCCAGTAAAATAATGTCTTTTTGCCATGTCTCCTGTGGTGCCATATTGTATTGCTTTTTCTCAATTCACATAAACTATCTGTTCTGTTTCCCTTGAAACATAGAGGGCATAAAAACTGGGGGGGGAAAGTGGTGGGAAATTCTGTAAGCCGTATTCCTTGTACTTACGTCTGGTCTCCAAGGTTTGCTTGAGTTTCTCCAGTTTGCCCTGCATAGTGTGAGAGTTATTAATTCCTGCCTTCTTTTCGGTTTCACTAATGAGGAGGAGTTCCTGGGAATATCGCTCAATGCTTGGCTGTTCATGGAGTATCTTCCTCTTCTCCTCAGAACTGCTATCTTCCAAGTCATCAAGGACCACAATGACTTTCTCCTTGCCTACAAACCCAGTAAGGAAAACCAAGTCATAGATGTCAACGGAAGAGAGAGAGAGAACTCTAAAGGTGACTGAGTTATCTCAGGAAACATGTAATGTCATATTTCATGCCATATAACATATCTATTAATGCATTGTGTGCTGCCTGGATCTATATAAACTAGATATCTTCACAGAAAAACAATTTCAGAAGAAAGAAGAAAGAAAAGACGCAACGTTCAATAATATTGTATTGCAGTTAGAAAGTAAAATTACGCATAATGACTATGAAAAAGTTGCGACAATTCACAAAACGCATAATGGCTATGAAAAAGTCGCGACAGTGACGAAAAAATCGTCAAAAATACGAAAAAGTCGCAAAATGTTCGTTTCCAATCTGATTTTTTCCCATTCGGGATTCGGATTCGTGGATTAGCAAATCAGCCCTATAGACTACAATGGCTGCAAAAAAAAGATTGTTGCGAGGTTAAAAAAAAAGTTGACTTCATTGCATTTTGCTATTTTTTTGTGTTTCGTGAACTTTTTGGACAGATTTGCCCATCACTAGTCTCTACGCCCTCTTAAGTTTCTGACCTTCAGCCTCTATATTTTCATTCTTGACTTGTTTCTGGTTGGTCACAATAACCAGTCCTCACCAGAAGGACTCCCCACCCATCAAATTCCCTTAAGGTGCCTGTCAGGGAGACGCCACTCGCAGACGGGCCTGACACCGGGACGGGGAACAAGGGGTTACATTCAGTCACCTTTCACACAGGTTAGACCAATATCAAGCCCCCCAAAACACACCACCGCCCCAAATACAACTATTCGCTGCCACCATCTATCATTAACAGGCGATAGAAACCCAATTACCCACCTATTTCATGCACAAACTTTCCTACTGCAGTGAGGGATAGTTCTACTACTTCCACACACACACCAGCAACCACGTTTAATTTACATACACACTGCCCTACTGACAGCCCACTAACTAATAGCATGCACACAACCAAACAATTAGTACACCTCTAGGCCTGAGCAGTCATACAAGTTACGTGGGAATTGATATAGAGCCGAAGGACATAACTTATTAAATTTTATATTTAATATTACAAGGGTAAACAGTGCATTAAAAGAATATTACAAAAGAGACATGTACAAACAGTAAAAATAAAAAGGGGATAGAAACCCAGAGAAATCCTAAGTACGTTACCGAATATCCTGTGCCCTCTGAGGCAAGAGGTTGAAAATGGTGAACTCACAATCCAAAAGAACATGGAGCCCCAAAATATGAGTTGCCTGGCACCTGGGTCTGTGCCCTTTTTTATCCTACTCCTGGGACCCTCCCTCATTACTGTATTCATGAGGAGGGAGTGCCCAGGGGTGTGTCACAGGACCTCCCCTGTAGAGCTGTACTTCTCCTGCCAGTTTCTGGTCATATAATATTGGGTACTTGCCAGTACCCAATATTATTATGACAATAGGGGCTTGTCTTAGCCCATATGGGGGCGATCAAAATGATACCAAACATGGGGGGTGTCTCATGTCCCAGTCCCCCAGAACCCATCCCTACTCAGAGAGGGGTATATGCTGCCACTGTTTGGTATCATTGGGAAGCCTGGGGCCTCCTCATAAATCCTATGTGAGTTATGAGGATGTGGACCCTAAAGCAGCGGAGATATGGATCCATTTCTATAATCCATATTTTCTGATAGCTGCACCCCCCTGCTGCTCTGGGTCCCCAGTTGGCCTCTTTGATCATAGATCAAAGAAAGCAATAGCCCCAGGTTTCCCGCCCACCAAATGGCTGGATACGGATAGTCTGCTCCCTCTGTTGGAGTTGCCCCCTTTCCGCAGCCCCTAAATGCATATTTAATTAAGGGTCTCTGCAGGAGACTAGATAGTGATAGGGGTTAACCCTTTGCCAGGTCCGGGCCATATGGTGCCTGGCATGACAGTGCCCATACACTATAAGATCCGCTCGCTTGGCGATGTCGCCAAGCGAGCGGATCTTCACCCGATATCCCCACCTACGGATGGGCGATATCAGGTAGCAAGAAACTTAAAAAAAAACTTAAAAAACTTAAAAAAAAAATAATCTGGTGGTTATGGGGCAGTCGGTTCGGGGACCGCATCAACGAGCCGATGCGGTCCCCGATCTGACCGGATTTTCTAACCTGGCCGATCGAGATCTGGCCAATTTCAGGCCAGATATCAGTCGGCCAGGCCGCTCTGTTCTGCCCATACACGGGCCGATAAGCTGCCGAATCCGTTCAAGGGACTGATATCGGCAGCTATAGTCGGCCTGTGTATGGGGACCTTTACACTGCCCAAAAATACCCTGACATACAAGTACAATTAGAAGTCCATTAGTTTTAAGCTATTTCTGAAATAATTAGTACATAAATTGGCACTCACCAAGGCACTTTGATAAGGTCTCCAGGTGTTCGTCATACAAGGAGTCGGTCACATTAGTAATACTGAGGCGCCCGTAGTTGAGTGAATGATAGAGAATGGCAAATGTGTAGTTATTTATAGCAGAAAAAAATTCCGAATAATCATTGGATATTTCCACAGCATGGACCTCCCTCACTAGGTTCCCAAAGTCTCCACTTGTCAGCAGCCCCACAAGCCAGTCATAATTGCTCTGGGCACACCTGGAGAAGACACCGACTGAATACTTTTGCGAACACGGAATGTTCAGGTTTGGACTCTTTCTGGCAGATTGTGGAGTTGCACCATCATCAAACTGGAAAAAAAACATTTACAAAGAATATTAATCCAAATAATGACTGGAATAGAAGTTTTATCTTAGGAGAACTGGGAATTTTAAATAAAAGACAATTAATTAAAAAGATGCTACATGGCCCCCATGCTTCCTTTGCTTCCCTGGGCAGTTGTGGTAGTATTGTCCTCTGGCACAACTTTCCATTGGCTCATGGGCTTAAACATAGTAACATAGTAAGATAAGTTGAAAAAAGACATACGCCCATCAAGTTCAACCATAATGCCTATATATAACCTGCCTAACTGCTAGTTGATCCAGTATACTGGGAAATATTTGTTTATGTGGTGAGAATAATGAAACCCCAAGTTAGTACCTACAGGAAAGCAATGTGAGTCCCCTATACCTAGCTTAATAAGCAATGTTTTATCATCATCATCATCATCATCATCATCATCATCATCATCATCATCATCATCATCATCATCATCATCCATCATCATCCATCATCATCCATCAATCATCATCATCATCCTGTACCAAAACAGCTTATCTGTAAGTGTCCTACTGGGAACCCTATTCCTCCTAGAGCTCCCACATCATTATCATCAACCTCTACTGAAACAGCTTATCTGTAAGTGTCCTACTGGGAACCCTATTCCTCCTAGAGCTCCCTCATCATTATCATCAACCTCTACTGAAACAGTTTATCTGTAAGTGTCCTACTGGGAACCCTATTCCTCCTAGAGCTCCCTCATCATTATCATCAACCTCTACTGAAACAGCTTATCTGTAAGTGTCCTACTGGGAACCCTATTCCTCCTAGAGCTCCCTCATGATTATCGCCAACCTCTACTGAAACAGCTTATCTGTAAGTGTCCTACTGGGAACCCTATTCCTCCCAGAGCTCCCTCATCATTATCATCAACCCCTACTGAAACAGCTTATCTGTAAGTGTCCTACTGGGAACCCTATTCCTCTCAGAGTTCCCTCATCATTATCATCAACCTCTACTGAAACAGCTTATCTGTAAGTGTCCTACTGGGAACCCTATTCCTCCCAGAGCTCCCTCATCATTATCATCAACCTCTACTGAAACAGCTTATCTGTAAGTGTCCTACTGGGAACCCTATTCCTCCTAGAGCTCCCACATCATTATCATCAACCTCTACTGAAACAGCTTATCTGTAAGTGTCCTACTGGGAACCCTATTCCTCCCAGAGCTCCCTCATCATTATCATCAACCTCTACTGAAACAGCTTATCTGTAAGTGTCCTACTGGGAACTCTATTCGTCCCAGAGCTCCCTCAGAAGTCAGAGGATCTGCTCTTTCTATAGAAAGCCATACGCCTAAAATAGCATAGTGGGACACATTTTCTTACAGATTTTTTAACAGCATATGCCCTAAAATGTGAGATTTATGGCCCTTTTTTCTTAATTCCCATGGGGGCAAGTAGTGGAGCCTTAAGGGAGCAAAAGTATACATACCACTTAGGACTGATCCAGGGAGAACTTGGGCCTGTGCAATTTCTGATGAAGGTTGCTCTCTCCACCAAGCGTTCTCTAGCCTGGGCTTCCAAATGAAAGCTAGGGGGTGTTCTTAGAGACCCCTATGACTACAGCACCACTTGTATCCGACCACTCTGTGTTTATGGGATGGGGACAGAAAAAACTGGGCCCAGTAATAAATCTTGAATTTCATTACCGACATTTCCTTTATATAGTATCTTCATTAATACCTTTATCTTTTTTTGACACGGCTCAGGGAACCTTGAGTATCATTTGTCCTTCATACCCATTCCCATAGTATAGCTCCTATTGCCACGTCACAGAATATCTTTAATATACTTACTGACTGAGTTTGTTTGGAGTGGCGATCAGTTCTGCCCAATGAATGGGCAAATATTTTAGATGGCTGATTTCCCATTGAGTGCAGATATTTCCCTTCAGGAAGAAAAACAGCAATGCACAAGTAAACTGGAGGTAGAAGCATCAATTATATTTGGCAGTGTGAATGATATTTATTAGGACCTAGAGCCCTTAACTTTCTCAGGTGCTTGAACATCCAGGCAGTCTGGATGAGTTGGCCTTGGCTCACTGCAACTTGCCTGCTATGGAATGTTTCAATTAATTCAGTTATATCTAGAAGTAATGTCTCTGTGTCCCACTGCACACTGGTAGCTTTCAAAGACCCAGTACCATTGTTCACCAAAATGTTTTGCCTTTAAAGGAGAAGGAAAGGCACAATAGTGCAAGCTAGAACGCTATATTTATTCTGCAGAAAGCTTTACCATACCCAAATAAACAGCCCTAGAAGCTCCCTCTGTATGTTTAAGATAGCAGCTGCCATTTTAGCTTGGTCTCAGTAGGTTCCATGTTGCAGCTCTGGCTCTTGGTAGCACAGATTACACAGCACAGTTGGGAGGTGGAGAGAGATGAGATGGGAGGAGGAGAAGGGAGGGGGAGAAAGGAGCCAACTAAGCAGACTCAGGCTGTGCCCTGAAGGATTTTTCTGAGAAGGAAGTCTGATACAGAAGAACATGTGTACACAAAAGAAGAAAATAAATATTGTGTTTCTTTTGATAGAGGACCTATGTCCTCTATCAAAAGAAACACAGTATTTATTTTCTTCTGACCTTTCTGATAAAGCTTACTTAGTTTTTACCTTTCCTTTTTCTTTAAATGTAATGGTATAAATGGATTGATTTATTGCACACAACTTCCCTATAAAGTCAAGGAAAACCACGTGACATTGCTACAAACATCCCCCGTCTTATCATTCTATTTAAATAAATCAACCCCAGTGGTACCTCTATTCAGAAGCTCAGAAATTGCATTAATCTGGGATAGAAAGTCTGTTTCTTTATCCTTATTTGCCGTTAGAAGGAGAAGAGACGAGCAATTATTGATGCTGGGCTGGGTTCTTTGGATCCTCTGAGTTTCCTCCTTGTTGGGTTGCTCTATATCATCCAGCACAACCATAACATTCTCCTTGCCTGTGCAACACATACCAGTACAGACTGTATATTAGAAGCCATGAAACAACATCTACGTAGCCCTGCTGTTTATAATTCTGTTGCAGAATTGTAATGGCCACCCAAGTTAAAGGTCCACGTTGATGCGGTCCCTGACCCGGCAGGCCCCTCATTTCTGCCCCTACACAAGGGACCGATATCAGCAGCAACAATCGGCCCGTGTATGGGGACCTTTAGGGAAGTGGGATAGACTAAACCATACCAGGCATAGACCAGACCATGAGTGGTTGCCTGGGGAGGCCGTGGTTGATGTGATTAGTAAAAGGAAAAATAGGTGGCATTTTTGATGGGGCTCAGGGAACCCCTACTTATTTCCCCCTTTCCCCATTGTACACAGGGAATGACTTGGAATGTTGATTTCTGCCACCAAGTTTTGGGTTGGTGTTTTGGTGGAGCTTACAGGTTAGTCAACGTGCAAAAAATAACTCGTTTTTTATTGAAAGTGATATTGCTTTCAGGCCTAGATTTGTGGCAAGACTACAAAGTCAACACTTTGACATTGTTAGGCTGCTGAGAACAGCATTTCCCCTCGTTCCTGAGGCCCAGTTAGTGTGCCCAGAAAGAGGGTGGCCTGGACTGAGCTCAGATGGAATCAAATCATGGATTCAACATGTTCTTGGCATTGGGAAAGAGCCTCAAGGATTCAATATGTTCTTGGCATTTGGAAAGAGCCTCAAGGATTCAACATGTTCTTGGCATTGGGAAAGAGCCTCAAGGATTCAATATGTTCTTGGCATTTGGAAAGAGCCTCAAGGATTCAACATGTTCTTGGCATTGGGAAAAAGCCTCAAGGATTCAATATGTTCTTGGCATTTGGAAAGAGCCTCAAGGATTCAACATGTTCTTGGCATTGGGAAAGAGCCTCAAGGATTCAATATGTTCTTGACATTGGGAAAGAGCCTCAAGATGTTTGCCTGATGTCTAAGAAAAATGCAAAGGTGCATATAGATATACAAAGTCAAGACGCAGCTATAATCTACATAGATGACTGGCAATTAGAAATACAATAGGAAGGTCCAAGATTATTCATGGCCAGAACTAGAGATCACAGCAAGTGGTCAGGAGTAACCAGGATAATAAAGTTAATAGATGGGCACCTTGAATGTCAGGGTGAATAGTGAATATCAGGAATTGATTATGGCAGTGATCCCCAACCAGTGGCTTGGGGGCAACATGTTGCTCCCCAACACCTTTGATGTTGTTCCCAGTGGCCTCAAAGTTGGATTTCTGACGTTAAGGCATAATGACCATGTGTACTGCTAAACAGATCCTCTAGTAGTCTGCCAGTCCACATTGAGCTATTAATTAACCAATCTGATTCCTTATTGGTCACCTACTGGGAAAGTTTCTGTGCTTGTGTTGCTTCACAGCTTTTTTTTCATTGAAATATTGCTTACAGGAAGAAAAGGTTGGGGATCCCTAGGTTATGGATTGGGTAACAATGAATAGCTGCTAGAGAAGTGTAAAACATATCACTGGATCAATAAAACACAACTTCAAATTCAGAATTCCTAGAAGAAAGATGCAAAGATAGCAGTAAGGGAATGTGCTCTCACCTAGACACTGGGACATGTAGAGAAGCTCCTTGTCATACAGAGATCCTTCTACATCAGTGATGTTGATCCGTCCATGATTCAGGCTATGGTATAATATTCCAATAGAACATCCTTGTATTTTCTTCTCCCACTTATCTGAGTTATCGTTAGAGATGGGAAGATACGTCACCTCTGACACAAGCTCAGAGAAATCAGAAGACAGAAGCTCTATCATCCACTGAAGGTTACACTGAGGGCACCTGGAGCTGATACCCACAATCTGCCTTGTACTGCATGGAAATAATAAATACTTACATTAGGAAACATGTCTAATAATGATATATTCCCTCTATATCTCAGCTTGTTGACTAATATATAATGAGCCAACACAGGAGTCTCCAACCTTTCTTACTTGTGAGCCAGAGTCAAATGTAAAAAGACTTGGGGAGCAACACAATCACCATAAAAGTTCATGGAGGAGCCAAATAAGGGCTGTGATTGACTATTAGGGGCCTCTATGCACCCTATCAGCTTACAGGGGGCTTTATTTGGTAGGAAATCTTGTTTTTATTCAACCAAAACTTGCCCCCAAGTCAGGAATTCAAAAATAACTCCCTGGTTTGGGGGCACTGAGAGCAACATCCAAGGGGTTGGGGAGCAACATGTTGCCCACGAGCCAATAGTTGGGGATCACTGAGCCAACAGGAAGATATTTCCCAGTGCTGAATTGTCCTGTCTACTCTTATGCAACCAGAGCCTTCTTCTACTCCATTGAGAACATTGGCAGTGAGACTGTTGTGGGGTTTTAGATCAAACAGAGACTGAGGGTTTTCTTGGATGAACACCACCTCAAACCAAGTGGCAGTTGGCTGTGCAGGTACCATTCGGTATAAATAAAGAGAAAGGGAAAGTAAACCCTGCACCTCCCACCTTAGAAATATCTTACATAAATAGAGGCCCATTCAACGTGCTGCTTATTCCAAAAGTGAAAAAATCTCATCAAGGATAAAAGAGGAAAAAGTAATCCTGTACCAGAAACAGTGAGGAATAGTCCAGAATACATTCCCAAAGGTTAAAAAGGGGATTTAAACCCTGCTGCACAGCGCGGCTGAACCCAACGTTACTCAGCTGTTGCTGGACTACAAATCCCAGAAAAATTTAACATATAATGAAGGGTGAGGCATGCTGGGAGCTGTAGTCCAGCAACATCAGGGCTGTATTCTTAAAGCAATATTGCACAATAAAACTTTCCCAGCTCTCTAGGGCCCGCATTGGCAGCATTGAAATGCAAAAGAATCCTCCAATTACACATGGAAACCAATTCACCAATGAGAATTCTACTGACCCAAAACGCAATTATAGATGCAAGAGAAGTGACCAATGAGATCTGTATAAATCTGGCTCCCTGTTCTCTGTTCCTGCAATTGGAGTTGGGAGCATTAAGCACAGTTTCCCAGCACTGAACAAGTCTGTCCCTTTATCCCCATGTCTGATTCCTGTGCCATATAATGACGGGAAAATGACATCATTATCTCTATATGTAAGGTACCAGCAAGGGGCCTGACACAGTACTGGAAATCAGCATTCTCATTGGTCACTTCTCTTGGATTTATAATGAAGTTTTTGGCCAGTATTGGTTGACCTTGAAATGCTTTGTAGTGGGAAAGATATAAGGAATAACTTACCTCTCCTTGGTCCTTTTCATACTTATTCTCCCTGTGGCCGACGACTCAAAACTTAGAGAATTCTGTTTGTTTTTCCTTATCCTGTCGATATTCGTCCCCTTTTTCGTCTCTATCTATTGCTCTTTCTCTCGTAATTCTTTTTCTTTTCTCTTCCTGGTCACTCCAAGCACCTGTTTCTTTTTTATGACTGGCTACTCTGCAGTAAATGCCAAAAATACTTTCACTTTTATCTTCGAAAAAAAAACCAAACAAATAAATCCTTGACAGAATGGGTGTGTTCTCTTACAAGTTGTTTCTGACATTGCTATGGATTGGAATATGTATATTCTATTATATGTAGCTGTTGCTGGACTACAAATCCCAGAATAATGTAACATATAATGAAGGGTGAGGCATGCTGGGAGCTGTAGTCCAGCAACATCAGGGTTGTATTCTTAAAGCAATATTGCACAATAAAACTTTCCCAGCTCTCTAGGGCCCGCATTGGCAGCATTGAAATGCAAAAGAATCCTCCAATGAGAATCCCAGCTGATCTGTATAAATCTGGCTCCCTGTTCTCTGTTCCTGCAATTGGAGTTGGGAGTTGTAAGCTCTTAGGCACGGGCCACAATAAAACAGGATTGTTCTGCCCCCAATAAGGGGTAATTATATCTTAGTTGGGATCAAGTACAGGTACTGTTTTATTATTACAGAGAAAAGGGAATCATTTAACCATGAAATAAACCCAATAGGGCTGTTCTGCCCCCAATAAGGGCTAATTATATCTTAGTTGGGATCAAGTACAGGTACTGTTTTATTATTACAGAGAAAAGGGAATCATTTAACCATTAAATAAACCCAATAGGGCTGTTCTGCCCCAATAAGGGGTAATTATATCTTAGTTGGGATCAAGTACAGGTACTGTTTTATTATTACAGAGAAAAGGGAATCATTTAACCATGAAATAAACCCAATAGGGCTGTTCTGCCCCCAATAAGGGGTAATTATATCTTAGTTGGGATCAAGTACAGGTACTTACATAGTTACATAGTTACATAGGGTTGAAAAAAGACCAGTGTCCATCAAGTTCAACCCATCCAAGTAAAACCAGCACACCTAACCCACACCTACCAATCTATACACTCACATACATACACTATAAATACAACCACTAGTACTAACTGTAGGTATTAGTATCACAATAGCCTTGGATATTCTGATTGATCAAGAACTCATCCAGGCCCCTCTTATAGGCATTAACAGAATCTGCCATTACCACATCACTAGGAAGGGCATTCCACAGCCTCACTGCCCTCACCGTGAAAAACCACCTACGCTGCTTCAAATGGAAGCTCCGTTCCTCTAATCTAAAGGGGTGACCTCTGGTGCGCTGATTGTTTTTATGGGAAAAAAGAACATCCCCCAACTGCCTATAATCCCCTCTAATGTACTTGTACAGAGTAATCATGTCCCCTCGCAAGCGCCTCTTTTCCAGAGAAAACAACCCCAACCTCGACAGTCTAACCTCATAGCTTAAATCTTCCATCCCCTTAACCAGTTTAGTTGCACGTCTCTGCACTCTCTCCAGCTCATTAATATCCTTCTTAAGGACTGGAGCCCAAAACTGCCCCCCATACTCAAGGTGAGGCCTTACCAGGGACCTATAAAGGGTCAAAATTATGTTTTCATCCCTTGAGTCAATGCCCTTTTTAATACAAGACAGCACTTTATTTGCTGTAGTAGCCACAGAATGACACTGCCTGGAATTAGACAACTTGTTATCAACAAAAACCCCTAGATCCTTCTCCATTAAGGATCCCCCAACACACTCCCATTCAGTAGATAGTTTGCGTTTATATTATTCCTACCAAAGTGCATAACTTTGCACTTATCAACATTGAACCTCATTTTCCAGTTTGCTGCCCAGTTATCTAATTTTGTCAAATCGCTCTGCAAAGCGGCAGCATCCTGCATGGAACTTATAGTTTTGCACAATTTAGTGTCATCAGCAAAAATAGAAACAGTACTGTCTATGCCCACCTCCAGGTCATTAATAAACAAGTTAAAAAGCAAAGGCCCAAGGACTGACCCCTGCGGTACTCCACTAACCACACTGGTCCAATTAGAAAATGTTCCATTTACCCCCACTCTTTGTACTCTATCCTTCAGCCAGTTCTCTATCCAATTACAAATATTATGTTCTAGGCCAATATTCCTTAATTTGATCATTAACCTTCTGTGAGGTACTGTATCAAACGCTTTAGCAAAGTCCAAGTAGATGACATCAACTGCCATTCCAGCATCGAGGTTCCTGCTCACCTCCTCATAAAAGGCGACTAAATTAGTCTGGCAAGATCTGTTACGCATAAAACCATGCTGGCACAAACTAATAGTATTGTGAACTGCAATGTATTCAAGTACCCTATCCCTTATTACCCCTTCCAAAAGTTTTCCTACTACTGATGTCAGACTAACAGGCCTATAGTTTTCAGGCTGAGAACGGGATCCCTTTTTAAATAACGGCACCACATTAGCAAGGGTACTGTTTTATTATTACAGAGAAAAGGGAATCATTTAACCATTAAATAAACCCAATAGGGCTGTTCTGCCCCAATAAGGGGTAATTATATCTTAGTTGGGATCAAGTACAGGTACTGTTTTATTATTACAGAGAAAAGGGAATCATTTAACCATTAAATAAACCCAATAGGGCTGTTCTGCCCCAATAAGGGGTAATTATATCTTAGTTGGGATCAAGTACAGGTACTGTTTTATTATTACAGAGAAAAGGGAATCATTTAACCATTAAATAAACCCAATAGGGCTGTTCTGCCCCAATAAGGGGTAATTATATCTTAGTTGGGATCAAGTACAGGTACTGTTTTATTATTACAGAGAAAAGGGAATCATTTAACCATGAAATAAACCCAATAGGGCTGTTCTGCCCCAATAAGGGGTAATTATATCTTAGTTGGGATCAAGTACAGGTACTGTTTTATTATTACAGAGAAAAGGGAATCATTTAACCATTAAATAAACCCAATAGGGCTGTTCTGCCCCCAATAAGGGGTAATTATATCTTAGTTGGGATCAAGTACAGGTACTGTTTTATTATTACAGAGAAAAGGAAATCATTTTTAAAAATGTGAATGATATGATTAAAATGGAGTCTATGGGAGATGGCCTTTCCGTAATTCTGAACTTTCTGGATAATGGGTTTTCTGGATAAGGGGTCCGATACCTGTACTATGAGCGCATGAAATAGTGCAGTATATTTCTGCTCTCAGGACTCCCACTATTTGGTTTATTTTGATCTCCATAGAGTAATCACTGCTGTCGGACCAAGAACAGAGCTGGAAAACACAGGCCGCTCCCTTTCAGACAAACACCGACCAGAGATATTTCTGTAAGAATTTAGAAATTTCCGTGAATAGAATCTAATGTGAGAGGCGGCAGTGTTGGACTACAGGGGGCGGTTACACTGGAGCCAATACAATGTGGTTAAACCTGCACTTCTTGCTCCCTGAGACATCCCCAAGGCAACACTGGGAGTATTGGAAGCTACCAGATACAGTAAGTTACCAGGCTAGTTTAAAGGGGAAATACAGTATTGTGTGAAAAACAATATTCGCCCAATGAATTATAGTCATCTAAATATGGAAGGAATAACCTTTAAAGGGACACTAAACCCAACTGTAAAGCTGCCCCACTGCGCCCCCTAGTTCTCTATAGAAGTTGATGAAAAACGTAATTACACATGGAAACCAATTCACGAATGAGAATTCTACTGACCCAAAACTTAATTATAGATGCAAGAGAAGTGACCAATGAGAATGCTGATTCCCAGCACTATGTCAGGCCCCTTGCTGGTACCTTACATATAGAGATAATGATGTCATTTTCCCGTCATTATATGGCACAGGAATCAGACATGGGGATAAAGGGACAGACTTGTTCAGTGCTGGGAAACTGTGCTTAATGCTCCCAACTCCAATTGCAGGAACAGAGAACAGGGAGCCAGATTTATACAGATCAGCTGGGATTCTCATTGGAGGATGCTTTTGCATTTTAAAGCAGCCAATCAAGCTTCTCCCAAATTTAAATTGCTTCCACTCCTACAGCTTTGGGGCTACACGCTGAGGAAATTACACTGTCATGGGGTCAACTTGAATGAAAAGATGATATTTATTTGATGCCCAATGGTGCGTGTGGCTATGAACAGCCAATCAGATTTTACCTATTGACTTGGGGGAAATCCAACCTGCTGCCATTCTCACAGTAATAACGCCGGGGTCCCCAAACTTTTCAGAGTTAGGCACCAGGTAACTGCGGTTCAAGGTTAGAAAAAATGGGTGGAGCCACCAACAGCCAATCAGATTTTACCTTTTGACTTTCAATGGGGAAATCCAACCTGCTGCCATTCTCACAGTATTAACACCAGGGTCCCCAAACTCTTCACAGTTGGTCACTCGGGGCCTGCTGTTTCAGGTTTCACAAAGTGTGGGTGGAGCCACCAACAGCCAATCAGATTTCACCTATTGGATTTTGTTGGCTTAATTCCAGGGTTACCATTGGAGTGACTATGTATTCAAGGTTACAAAAAGCCGACAGCCAATCAGATTTCATTCAGTGGCTTTTTCAAACCAACATTGTGCCAAACTGTTTAATGTGTATATATATATATAAATACAGGATTATAAATATATTATTATAAATATAATAGGATTACTTCCATTTGCACCAATGATGTTTTTCTCTCCACAGAAAGAATCTCAGCGATTATGGAGAAGAACGTATTTCATTTAATATGCTTGTGCCTCCCGTGCTTTGGCTAAGTAAGGGCATTGGTTTTACTCTAATATCTCTGATTTTAGTTTGTGAATAAAAATAAAAGATTTTGCAACTCGATCATTACCATTTATAATCAGACTTTCTCTGTTTTCAGAAGCGACTTGATCCAAAAAAAATCAAGAAAAAAGGAGAGAACTGGGAAGCAAATATATTGTACCCATCCCAGTTGGCATTTCAATATACAGGTATAGGACCCATTATCAAGAATGCTCGGGACTAAGGGTATTCCGGATAAAGGGTCTTTCCGTAATTTGGATCTCCATACCTACTAAAAAATCAATAAAACATTAATTAAACCCAATAGGATTGTTCTGCCCCCAAAAAGGGGTAATTATATCTTAGTTGGGATCAAGTACAGGTACTGTTTTATTATTACAGAGAAAAGGGAATCATTTAACCATGAAATAAACCCAATAGGGCTGTTCTGCCCCAATAAGGAGTAATTATATCTTAGTTGGGATCAAGTACAGGTACTGTTTTATTATTACAGAGAAAAGGGAATCATTTAACCATGAAATAAACCCAATAGGGCTGTTCTGCCCCAATAAGGAGTAATTATATCTTAGTTGGGATCAAGTACAGGTACTGTTTTATTATTACAGAGAAAAGGGAATCATTTAACCATGAAATAAACCCAATAGGGCTGTTCTGCCCCCAATAAGGGGTAATTATATCTTAGTTGGGATCAAGTACAGGTACTGTTTTATTATTACAGAGAAAAGGGAATCATTTAACCATGAAATAAACCCAATAGGGCTGTTCTGCCCCCAATAAGGGGTAATTATATCTTAGTTGGGATCAAGTACAGGTACTGTTTTATTATTACAGAGAAAAGGGAATCATTTAACCATGAAATAAACCCAATAGGGCTGTTCTGCCCCCAATAAGGGGTAATTATATCTTAGTTGGGATCAAGTACAGGTACTGTTTTATTATTACAGAGAAAAGGGAATCATTTAACCATGAAATAAACCCAATAGGGCTGTTCTGCCCCCAATAAGGGGTAATTATATCTTAGTTGGGATCAAGTACAGGTACTGTTTTATTACTACAGAGAAAATTCTACGGGAGACGGGCTTTCCGTAATTTGGAGTTTTCTGGATAACGGGTTTCCAGATAAGGGGTCCGATACCTGTAATGTGAATAACCTTATTTTCTTTATCTGAAACAGGTTTCACCAGAAGAAGCCACGGAGACCATCTGCGAGGTGAGCAAAACAGAGAAGCTGCGAGTGTGGAATAACTTCATTTCCCCATGATTATGTGCCTTTAGCATGTTTGTACGCTATACTATGGGAATATCTCTTTCCTCTTCTTCCCTTTGGACACAGACAGGCGCATACACAGTAAAGGGAAAAAGCAGCTTTTCATGTGTAATTGGCTTTTACCCTACTGCGCCTGTACCTGCCAGTGTATGTAGGCTCCCATAGTTGTACTGCCCCCCTACATTATATATATCCGCTTTGCACCCCTATACTGGCACACACAGTCGGCTCTAGCCATGTGCCCTTCCACATACAATTAATAATCCATTTTAAATACAGATTAATGCAACTGCCAAACCCATAAGGTCACTAGAAATAGGTTTGAGCTTTTCCAGCAAAGAGACGAGTTGATCTCCCTGATCTCATTATTCTCTTTTCTCTTAACCAGCAACCAGTTCCACCTACTGGGAACGTTGTCTCTCGAGTAAGTAGCGAGAAATAAATCATTTACAACTGATAAAATAAAAAAGTTGCTTGTTTTTGTATTATGAAATATAAATAACGTATAGAGGCCTGATATCTCTGTCTCTTACGCAGGACAACCCGGAGCAGATTGTGGGGCTTGGAGATAACACCTTCCAAGTAAGTGGGAAAGGCAATAGTGGAAAGTAACTGGTTATTTTGCCCTTTACCAAATACATCATTACAGTAGTGAATGAGTTAATCACACTTTTTTTTTATTCTTTAACCAGGAACAAATAGAAGATCAAACTGGCGCTGATATTCGCCAGGTAAGTTGAAATAAATGGACAAAAAAAAATACAAGGTACAAGTTACAAAAGGTACAAGGTACAAAACCTGCCTTTGTATAAAGAATAATTTCTCTATTTCTCTAAATAGGAGTATTCACCTGAGCCATCTGACTTTTCCAAATTCACATTTATTGATCTCCTAACAAAGTGGCTGCCAAGCTATTTAATTATTGTAGCTAGAGATTTATCAGTAAATGTGATTTTTTTATATAAGAAGAATTGGTAATTATGGCAATCTGGGGTTTACATGTAGAAGAAAAAAATTGCACTGATCTCCCCAGCTGTCCCTCCTCTTAATGCCCCGCCCCATTGGCCGACGCTCAGGAACGGCCAACACTGTCGCTTTGCTCTGTACAATATATATTTGATCCGTATGGGTGCCTATGTAGTTACCCATATGGATATCCTTCTATTCCAATATCATTTTAACACAGTGGGAAAATTATTGACAGATAAGAAAATATTGATGGATTCTTCAGTCATTGCGTCCAAAAAAACTCTTCTTCCTCTTCCCATAGGAAAGCCAGTAAAATAGTTGAAACGTTCCTGTCCAAAATGACTTTTTATATATAGACACAAAAACTGGCAAAAATGTGGGAACTGAACAATTTTTCTATGAGGCAGTGTATAAGGTGTCACCGGGTCTGTTATCCTACAGCAGCCAATCCAGAGTCTGATATCAAACAGTTCAGTCAATGCTGCCTGCTGATTGGCACCTTTACATTCCCTCCTCCTTTGGGATTCCATGTTTATACTTGGCACACTGTTTTATATGGGGTAGTATTTATTATATTCAGTATGAAATAATCCTGTTCATTACTGTTAGTGTGTTGTCCCCAAAAGCTTGTGTAATTGGATCTGCTATTTTTTGCGACCAGTCACTTTCATTTTAGGGCCCTATTTTATTTTTGGTTTTATTATTTTCTAATCTCTGATTTTGTTCTTCCATTTTCTGAGCTTGCTCCTTTATTATCTGATCCTGATTTCCTACTTTCTGAGTTTGTTCTTCCGTTTTCTGAGACAGTTTTCTTACTTTATAATCTTGGTCTTTTATTTTATTATCCTGAGTTTGCCCCTTTATAGGTCCCTGGTAAGGCCTCACCCTGAGTATGGGGGGCAGTTTTGGGCTCCAGTCCTTAAGAAGGATATTAATGAGCTGGAGAGAGTGCAGAGACTGTAACTAAACTGGTAAAGGGGATGGAAGGGTTAAACTATGAGGTGAGACTGTCAGGGTTGGGGTTGTTTTCTCTGGAAAAGAGGCGCTTGCGAGGGGACATGATTACTCTGTACAAGTACATTAGAGGGGATTATAGGCAGATGGGGGATGTTCTTTTTTCCCATAAAAACAATCAACGCACCAGAGGTCACCCCTTTAGATTAGAGGAAAGGAGCTTCCATTTGAAGCAGCGTAGGTGGTTTTTCACGGTGAGGGCAGTGAGGTTGGGGAATGCCCTGCCGGGGGATGTTGGGTAGGGGGTTCCTCACGGTGAGGGCAGTGAGGTTGGGGAATGCCCTGCCGGGGGATGTTGGGTAGGGGGTTCCTCACGGTGAGGGCAGTGAGGTTGGGGAATGCCCTGCCGGGGGATGTTGGGTAGGGAGTTCCTCACTGTGAGGGCAGTGAGGGGGTTGGGGAATGCACTGCCGGGGGATGTTGGGTAGGGGGTTCCTCACGGTGAGGGCAGTGAGGGGGTTGGGGAATGCACTGCCGGGGGATGTTGGGTAGGGGGTTTTTCACGGGGAGGGCAGTGAGGTTATGGAATGCCCTTCCTAGAGATGGGGTAATGGCAGATTCTGTTAATGCCTATAAGAGGGGCCTGGATGAGTTCTTGAACAAGCAGAATATCCAAGGCTATTGTGATACTAATATCTACAGTTAGTACTAGTGGTTGTGTTTATAGTTTATGTATGTGAGTGTACAGATTGGTAGGTGTGGGTTAGGTGTGCTGGGTTTACTTGGATGGGTTGAACTTGATGGACACTGGTCTTTTTTCAACCCTATGTAACTATGTAACTATGAGTTTTCATTTCTTGATTCTTTTCTTCTTTAACTATAAAACTATTAAACATAAAGCCTATGTAATTTGGATCTGCTATTTTTCATGCCCAGTCACATTTTTGGGCCCTATTTTTTTGGGTTTTATGACTTTCTAATCTCTGACTTTGTCCTTCTGTTTTCTGAGCTTGATTCTTTATTTTCTGATCCTGTTTTCCTACTTTCTTAGTTTGTTCTTCTGTTTTCTGACACAGTTCTCTTATTTTGTAATCTTGGTCTTTTATTTTATTATCCTGAGTTCTCATTTCTTGATTCTGTTCTTCTATTTTCCGAGCTTGCTCCTTTATTTTCTGATTCCGTTCTTCAATTTTTTGAAATTGCTCCTTTATTATTTGATCCTGTTTTCCTATTCTCTGATATTGTTCTTGTATTTTCTGAGCTTGCTCCTTTATTATCTGATCTCGTTCTTCAATTTTTTGAACTTGCTCCTTTATTATTTGATCCTGTTTTCCTATTTTCTGATTTTGTTCTTCTATTTTCCGAGATGGTTCTCTTAGAAAATGGTTTTTATTATCCGGAGTTTTCATTTCTTGATTCTGTTCTTCTATTTTCTCAGCTTGTTCTTTAATTATCTGATTTTTCATTTCTATCTCCTGAGCTTGCTTGTTTATTGTATTCTGCAAGTCATTCATTAAATCTTGAATTTGCTGTAATTCATGGATACATTTTTCCTGAATTTCAGAATACATCTTAAAGGTCTTCTGCTGCTTTGCCAAGAGGTTTCCCATATGTTTCATATGTCCATCCAAGTCACACTCAGATGGTTCCATCCTTTCATAATGATTTCTTTTATTTTCAAGTTGATCATAGTCTTGATGTTTGGCTGATTTGTCATACATCAAGCTATTCTCACTCTTTCTCAATTCTTTCTGAGTCAAGCTGTCGGTTGTAATTGACGAACCTTCACACATTTCACTTTCATTGTCTGTTTCATTGATTTCGATTTTTTTAACCAGTGATTTGTCATTGTATTCCAAGCAGTTATGACCAGTATATGTTTCTTTCATCTGCTTTTTTGGGGTATCATTTGAGGATGCAGGGTCCATTTTTTCTGCTGATAAAAGAAAAGAAACCATTGTCAAAATCTACAAGAAAAACATATCAATTGTAAAATAAGTACTAAATGAGTACTACATTTATTTCTAAGAAACAATAAATAAAACTCACTTGTGTGAATGGCAGTCATTTATCAAAAGTTCTGCACAAAAAAGCATAAATGAAAAAAAGTTGTGGAAAAGTTGCACATAAGTTACCATAACTGTGACTTTTCCGTATTGTCACACAAAATCCAGCATCAAAAGATCCTAAAACATCTAAAACCATGAAGCAAAGAAAGATGTTCCAATTGTAAAAGATACATCTGTCATTGACATCTACATGATCTCAACAGGTTCTAGCTGGAGTATTTTTCTATTAAGAATTGTTGCAGTTTTGTCACATAACATATTGCGTTTTCACGTGACGTTTTCAGGTTTTCAACCTGAAAAAATCCCAACCTGAAAAAGTCACGGTTTACTAAATGCCCCCTTAAAGAAGAAGAAGAAGGATAGGCATTTTATTGCCAATAGATTAGCCACAATATTGCAAGCTAAAACGCTATATTTATTCTGCAGAAAGCTTTACCATACCTGAGTAACAGCCCTAGAAGCTCCCTCTGTTTGTTCAAGATAGCAGCTGCCATTTTAGCTTGGTCTCAGTAGCTTCTGTGCTGCAGCTCTAGCTGCTGGTAGCTCAGATTACACAGCACAGTTGGGAGGGGGAGCAAATTCTCATGGGAGGGGGAGCAGGAGAAGGGAAGGGGATAGGAGCAAACTGAGCAGACTTGTGCCCATGCCCTGAAGATTTTTTCTGAGAGCAGGTCTGATACTGAAGAACATGTGTACAAAAAAGAAGAAAATAAATCCTGTGTTTCTTTTGATAGAGGACTCCTCTGTCAGTGCTTATGGCTGTATTTACATAGACCTTACTTAGTTTTTACCTTTCCGTCTCCTTTAAATGTAAACGATGTAGAATCACTTGCCACTGATGCAAAGAGCAATATGTTAACATTAAATATCAATAGGTTTATGTCTTGGGGATGATAGCTGAATGTGTCAGGCAGAGACTATTGCGCAATAGTGTGTAGCATAATGCCAAATTTGCTTCCCAGTTGGCACAAACCACAGTAACCTCTACAGTAATAAAGTCAGTAATTGTTGGCTGCTCCAATTACAGTATTCTCTCAGGCCAGGAGATAAGTGTTTCTTCTCTGGTGTTATAAGGTGTTGGTTTCTCTCTAGGTCTCTTTCTAGGCTTATCAGGAAGAGATTATTTATGTGGTAATAAACTAAATGCTTTCAATTGTACACAACTTTAGCCTGGGTTTTATGGCTGCTGAGAAGCAAGGGGTACAACAGCTCTATAATATTGTCTTCAGACACATCGGGACTTTGCCCCACCCCCAAAATTAGAGCAAGGCATCTTCTAAACAGCATAATAATGCATTCCGGTTAGACTTTCGGGACTGAAGTTGATCATATCATACTCCATCATACTAAGGGCCAAACTAACGCAAATTAAGGCAAAAAAAAAGGTTGATTATTTTCAACTTCGATTTTTCCAAATTCAAATTCATTTGAGATTTATCAATTGAAAAAATGTTTAAAAAAATTCTAATGAAACAATTTAGCAGCTAAAAGTATAAAACAATAGGATATGGATTTCCAACATATCAAGCTATTATATATATATATATATATTTATTTGTTTTTTAAAAATGTGTTTTTAATGAATTAATAGGAGTTTTCCTATTATTTGCAATTATGCTAGTGGCCAATAAAAAGAAAAAAGAATTGTTCAAACTCCCAATCAAATTTTGCTTGCCTAAATTATACTTACAGTGTATTATTTTTTCAAATAAAACGATTTTATTACTATTTATAAACATTTTGGCATACATACCACTCTCTATTATAAAAGTTCTTATTCTCTCCAGTTTTCTCTGTACAGTCTCAGAACAGTCTCTCTTTTCTTCCACAGTGAACCAAATCAGGTCCTGGGCCAGTTCCTCAATGCTGAGCTGTCGCCGTAGGGTTTCTCCTGCAGCTCCTGCAATTTAGGGGGCACATTTACTAACCCACGAACGGGCCGAATGTGTCCGATTGCGTTTTTTTCGTAATGATCGGTAATTTTGCGATTTTTTTCGGCGTCTTTACGACTTTTTCGTATTTTTTGCGATTTTTTCGGCGTCTTTTACGATTTTTGCGTACAAATGCGAGTTTTTCGGCGTCTTTACGATTTTTGCTTAAAAACGCGAGTTTTTCGTAGCCATTACGAAAGTTGCGCAAAGTCGCGATTTTTTCGTAGCGTTAAAACTTGCACGAAACGTCGCGCCTTTTAAGTTTTAACGCTACGAAAAAGGCGCGACTTTGCGCGCAAGTGTTAACGCTACGAAAAAATCGTGACTTTGCGCAACTTTCGTAATGGCTACGAAAAACTCGCGTTTTTACGCAAAAATCGTAAAGACGCCGAAAAAATCGCAAAAAATACAAAAAAGTCGCAAAATGTTCGTTTCCAATCGGAATTTTTCCAATTCGGATTCGAAATCGTGTCTTAGTAAATCAGCCCCTTGGAATTAGAATCATTAAACCATGTGAATAAAGGGAAACTATACCCCCAAACAATGTAGGTCTCTGTAAAAATATATTGTATAAACAGCTCATATGTAAAACCCTGCTTCATCTAAATAAACCATTTTCATATAAATATACTATTTTAGTAGTATGTGCCATTGGGTAATCCTAAATAGGAAACTGCCATTTTAAGTACTAAGGGCCGCCCCCGGGATCATAGGATTCACAGTGCACACAAACAAGCCAAGGCACACATACATGCTAGGCCCCATCAGCCAATGAATGGGCAGAGTTCTGCCTTTTGCTCCCACGCTACTTCCCACGATACCTAAGCTTGAATGAATTCCGAAATGGTCGTCGTTTTTGCAAAAAATACGGCTTTTTTGTGGAATTTAACGAAAAAGTTGTACTATTTTAACGATATTATCGGGGTCAATACCAAAAGTTCTAACAATTAGAAAAAATACAAATTTTTCTCATTTGTGCTTTAATGAATGGGCCCGCCCCTAGGTTTGCCCAGGTGCAGTAACCCATAGCAACAAAACCTATTGAAAAGCTAATATCTTATTGGTTGCTATGGGGAACCGCACCTGAGATAATGTAGTGCCTTTTATTATATTGGGGTAAGACTCATCATTAAGGCAAGATCATATTTGCACAAACACAACAAAGTAAAGGCGGCAATACAGACAATGTTAGGCAAGAAATAGATTTTCTGTGCTATTAATGGATATTTAGATATTTTGTGCAAAATGCTACCAGATTTCACCTCCACTTTATTAAGAAACTGCCCCATAAAATAAACTAGAGTTACCATTGCCCACTTGTATTCCCTACTTGCCCCACTCACTGAGTGAGCACTTTCAGTCCTACTGGTTGGTACTCACCTTCTGTAGTCTGAGGGCCGCCATCTTTGCTCTCCATTTCCTTTCCCATGACCTCTGATTCCCTCTAGAGGAAGAGAGTCACATTAGCCCCATTCCCATGAGTCTCAGCCAATCAGTCAGTGCTCCCAGTGTTACTCACTTGGTCTCTTGTTCCTGGTTGAAATTCTCCCCTCCTGTCCTGACAGTCCTGTTGTCTCTCTTCTGCCGTCTCTGTGGGGGTCGGATCTGCAGCTCCTGCAATTTAGGAATTAGAATCATTAAACCATGTGATTAAAGGAAAACTATACCCCCCAACAATGTAGGTCTCTATAATAATATATTGCATAAACCTGCTGCCATTGGGTAATCCTAAATAGGAAACTGCCATTTTAAGTACTAAGGGCCGCCCCCTGGGATCATGGGATTCACAGTGCACACAAACAAGCCAAGGCACACATACATGCTAGGCCCCATCAGCCAATGAATGAATGAGTTCTGCCTTTTGCTCCCACACTACTTCCTGTTACAGTTAGAGCTGCATCACTTCCTGTCAGCTGATCTCTGAGGGAGCACACAGCCCATCACTAAATGGCGGCTCAAGGGAAAGGATGTAAAAGGGCAATATTTACTGATATATATATTCCAGTTTGGGGAGAATCTTTAATAGGCCACTTAATATGATATAAACTATCTGTTGGTTACGTATTCATTCTGGGGGTGTAGTTTTCCTTTAAGTAGGGACTGCATGAGTAGACCTTACCCTGAGATACAGTATTTATACGGTCTGCCTCGGCCCTGGCTCCTTTAGGCTCAGTGGCACAGCTGCTGCCCATGTTTGGCCCTATGTAAGAAAAGAGGAATGCCAGGAATTGCCCAGGTGCTGTAACCTATAGCAACATGAACGCTAACATGTTATTGGTTGCTATGGGTTATTGCAGCTTGGAAAATGAAGTGCCTTTTATTACATATAAGGGAAGGAGTCATTAAAGCAAGATTTGCACAACTATACAATATTTATAAGACTTATATTTATATTTATATATAAGACTTGGCAATAAATACGATTTGTATTATTTTAGGCAAAATATAGGATTTTGCATATTTATTCATTTCTTTTTTATTTCTGTGTTATGAAGTTTCAAAGGCCATTTATACCTCTGCCTCTCACTCTAGTCACTGCCTACTGACCATTAGGCATGCATACAAGCTAACCAATCACAGTCCTGTCTGTCTGCTTCCCATAAAACGACAGCCCTGCTCATGGGGGCTACAAGCTGCTTGGTACTCACCTTCTGTAGGCTGAAGGCCGCCATCTTTCCTTTGCATTTCCTTTCCCATGACCTCCAGTTCACTCTAAGGGAAGAGAGAGTCACATTAGCCACGTTCCCATGAGTCTCTCCCAGTGCTACCAGTTTTACTCACTTGGTCTCTTGTTCCTGGTTGAAGTTCTCCCCTCCTGTCCTGACAGTCCTGTTGTCTCTCTTCTGCCTTCTCTGTGGGGGTCGGATCTGCAGCTCCTGCCGAAACACCAAAGCAATTTATCTTCTGAAGGCATCTGAGCTACGTTTTGGGATTGACTGTTAAAATATTTGCCTGAACTGCTTCACCTGTTTCCCTCAAGCTCCTGTTTAAAGTGAGAAGATCTGCTTACGTAGAAATGAACCCTATTTGGGCTAATATAAGGTCACATTAAGCAAGGAAGCCCTGCTCAACATTCAGAACTTTGGTCACCTAATGAGATAATGAGGCTGATGTGGTCCTCAACCAATGGGATTTTTTAAAGCTGCCTGATAGACATACTGTAGCTAGGAGAGCATCATGCATGGGTCAGCAAGTTACCAAGGGGATGAATTATCAGCATATACAGAGCCAGCTTTACTGACAGGAATGTATTAATCCTTTACCAATAAGCCAGTATTCCTACCCCCTCATGAAGCCAAAGCAGAAGTTCTGAGAAGATAAAATATAAACTTACTGCAATTCTCTATGGTTTCTCTGAGTTCTCTGATTTTATCCTGCATGGCAGATGTGAATATTCCACATTTCTTTTCTCGTTCACTGAAGAAGAAGGCTTCCTGGGAGTACTGCCCAATGCTCAGCTGATTTTGAAGGACCATACTCTTTGTCTTCTCAAGACTGCTTTCCAGCAAATCATCAATTACCACAATAATTTTTTCACGACCTACAAACCAATAAAATTATATAGATATTGCAACAAACAGCAGAGATAAATACACCAGTAGCCTAAGTTCTCTAGTTGCATTGTAGACCTACCTGCCCCGCCCCTGGCCACACCTCTGTTTCACCCCAAACCCATTCTGCCCTCACTCCTTGTTGGCCCTCCCTACATCACAGCTTCTGAGGATTTCTGGTGACCTTTCTATTCATTTCAATGTAGCAGGTAAGGGAGAATTCAGGTGCAAATTACTGGCAGTGGGTGACAGGCCTTTTACAGTGGGTGACTGGGTGAAGGTGGGTCAAATCAGGGCAACTCCTGAAAAATACAGGTGAGTTGGCATTTTTCAGTGTGCTGGATAGGGATGTAGCGAACATCGCCAAAAATGTTCGCAGACCCGTTCGCGGACTTTCGGCAAAACTCGCGAATATTTGCGAACTTTGCGAACCCCATAGACTTCAATGAGAAGGCGAACTTTAAAACCTAGAAAAGCCATTTCTGGCCAGAAAACTGATTTTAAAGTTGTTTAAAGGGTGCCACGACCTGGACAGTGGCATGCAGGAGGGGGATCAAGCAAAAATTTCTCTGAAAAATACTTTGTAAAAAAAACGCCAAAAAAAAAAAACCGCCAAAAAATAACGCCAAAAAAAAAACGCAAGCTATTCCTATGTATACGCAAACCCAAAATGGCGAACATCACCAAAAGTTCGCGAATTTCCGCGTTCGCGAACACCCGATGTTCGCGCAAATTAGTTCGCCGGCAAACAGTTCGCTACATCTCTAGTGCTGGATACATATGTACATTCTTCTTCCACATTCCTAGTTCCAGCCCTTCTACAAGGTGGGCCAAGGAGGGAAACCTAAGCATGCGTTGGTGGTCAACAAGTGGGGGGGGGGGGTTGGGGCTAAATCTGATTCCTGCTAAAGGCTTGTGAAATTCAGTTCCAAATGTAGTATTTAAGAGTGATGAAAATGCTCAATGTTTATATGAAAAACAATAAGAACAGCTTGAGGAGCCTTTACCTGAAAACCCAGTTTAAGCACAAACAAAATCACTAAATCACTGGTCTCAGTTTGTGTGTTAGGCCTCAAATATCCAGCATAGATTATAGGTACGGGCAAGTTGATTTCCCAGTAAGAATCAGAGAATGAATACAATAAGTTTGGTCAGGTCACTAAATAGGTTAGATCCACACCAACCACAGTAGGGTTAGAGTAGAACTAAAGCCTGGCAAAGCATTAGGCTAGACTTAGGGGCCAAGTTACCAACCATTGATTTTGTTTTTTAAAGTCGAATGACATTTTTAACTTTGATTTTTCCGAGATTTACTATGCGTCTAAACGGCTAAAAATCCGAATTCGACAAATTCGCCAGATTAAACTTGCCCAGCTCATGTAGAAGTCAATGGCAATGGTCCCTTTCCTTGAAGTTCTCTCTTTTGACTCAAAACTTTACAGAATTTGATTTTTTGATGCTGAGTTTTGTCCAAAAACTCAGCTTTTTCGAATTGTCGCGGTCGCTTTTCGGCAATTCGAAAAAGTTGATTTTTTGGTCTTTTTTGTGACTTTTCTTGATGCGACCTTTATTAGTAAATGTTATACATTCGGGGAAAATGTGTTTAGATAAATTTGAAAATGTAAAAAAATTGGGAAATTATGGAGTTTTAGTAAATCTGCCCCCTAAATTTAGATTCAAGAAACTCTTGGCAAAAAAAATCAATAATGCTATTTTGAAGTTGTTTTTTTGATTCCAGTTTTTTTTAAAATAAATGCTAGTGATTTCCAGAGTATAATCTTGATTTTTTTTTTCCATAAACAATTTTTTAGAAAAAAACTAAAATTCAAATTTTAATAAATACGTAAAATTACTGTTTTTACGTAATAGACTACTGCGTTTCAGAGACACTCATACAACATTTCAATGACCCCCAACTGCCCATAATATGGAATAAAGTGTTGGACATGACAGGTAAGAGAGTCACATATTAAAGTAACAAGACAAATACTATAAGTCTGGATATCTGAGAGGCTTTCATGGTGGAACCAACACTTACCAAGGCGATGATATAAATCTCTCAGCTCTTTGTCGTATATGGAATCTGTAACATCGGTGATATTTATCCGCCCAAATTTGAGGGTATGATAGAGAATGGCAAACGTGCAGTTATTAATGTTGGATAAAAACTGTGAATAGTTATTGGATAGTTCCACCGCATGGACCTCCTTCACTAGGCCCCCAAAGTCTTTGCTTCGCAGAAGATCCAAGAGCCAAGTGTAACTACTCTTTGCAGCCCTGGAGAAGACCTTGACCGAATGCTTTTGAGAACAAGGAATGTCCGGCTTTGTATTCTTCCTTCTGGGCGGTTCATCCACACGTCCTCGTACCTAAAATATGAAGCACATAGACTTTTTTCCAGTGCCTTTCCCCCTTTTGGTGGTAGATACTACAAGCACCCCATCATCATTGGGCTGACTTACCAGTTGTGATCTTTTGGATGGAGGGTTGGAGGGAATTGTTATAACGTCCTGGGACATTTTTTCTGATGGTTTCTTCTCTGATAAATACAATGAACAAAGAAAGGTACATTTGATTAGTGTAGTGTAACGATTAATGTTATTAAGCAGTGAATAAACACCAGCAACATATATTAAACTAAATGCAACATTGACTCTCCATAGAGAAACATCACTTGGGCACAACATACCCTTGTACTGGCAGCCTTTAGTTTGCTTTAGTTCTGTGTGTATAGGTAACAAGCAGGGCTGGCCTTAGGCCAATTAGCCCTATTGCACCCAACAGGGCCCCTCAGCAGGAATAAGCACATAACTCCAGCCCGCCCCCAACAATGATTGGCCAATAATGATGCTATGTGTACTGCACAAAGTGGGCACTGCATTCATATTGCTATCCCAGGGTACCCACTGTCTGTCATGGTGTATAGCATCTCACACTGTATATAGAATGCTTGGTCAGTGCCCAGTGCTTGGGGGCCCCATTGTGCCATGGAATGTTGGGGACCAATGGAACAAGAGAAAGAGAGAGAGCTGAAAAGGCAAGCTTACAACATCAGTCACAGAACGAGAGTCAGGGACTATTTGCCCACCCAGCCCTGGAACCCTGTGCCAGCTGGCAACACCTAAGGGCCCATTCATTAAACTTCATTAAAAATTTTAAAAATTTAAACTTTTTAAATTTTAAAAATTTAAACTTTAAAAATTCATTAAGTTGTTTTGAGAAAAAATTGTATTTTTTCTAACTTATGGAACTTTTTGTAATGTCCATGATAATTTTGTTAAAATTCCACAACTTTTTAGTGGTTTTCGTTTACTTCCACAGAAAAATTGTATTTTTCGCAAAGACTATGACCATTTCGGAATTCATTCAAGCTTGGGTATCGTGACTATCTTTTGGCCAAGTTGTCTCGGCAGAGTGCCATTGAGTCCTATGGGAGGCTTCCAAAATCGTGGATTGAACTTTCAAAGTCAGAAAGGTTTTTGCACCGTTTACAAACGTTCGGATTTGAAAATTTTGTGACTTTTGGAACGAAATTGAATTTTCGTCACATTTTCGAACATCAGAAATTATCGTGGTGACTCCAATTTTTTTGCATATCGTGATTTTAACCACAAAAAAATTGTGGTTTAATGAATGGGCCCCTAAGTGTAGGTGGCACTGCCAAAATGGTCTCAATTGGGTCCCGCAGTTAATAAGACCGGCCCTGGGAACAAGAGGCAACCAAGTGAATTTTGAATATTGTCAACTGTTAAATCATCTACAAGGAGACAAAAATATATTACAGGTATAGGACCCGTTATCCAGAATGCTCAGGACCAAGGGTATTCCGCATAAGGATTGTTCTGCCCCCAATAAGGGGTAATTATATCTTAGTTGGGATCAAGTACAGGTACTGTTTTATTATTACAGAGAAAAGGGAATCATTTAACCATGAAATAAACCCAATAGGACTGTTCTGCCCCCAATAAGGGGTAATTATATCTTAGTTGGGATCAAGTACAGGTACTGTTTTATTATTACAGAGAAAAGGTAATCATTTAACCATTAAATAAACCCAATAGGGCTGTTCTGCCCCAATAAGGGGTAATTATATCTTAGTTGGGATCAAGTACAGGTACTGTTTTATTATTACAGAGAAAAGGTAATCATTTAACCATTAAATAAACCCAATAGGGCTGTTCTGCCCCAATAAGGGGTAATTATATCTTAGTTGGGATCAAGTACAGGTACTGTTTTATTATTACAGAGAAAAGGCAATCATTTAACCATTAAATAAACCCAATAGGGCTGTTCTGCCCCAATAAGGGGTAATTATATCTTAGTTGGGATCAAGTACAGGTACTGTTTTATTATTACAGAGAAAAGGTAATCATTTAACCATTAAATAAACCCAATAGGGCTGTTCTGCCCCAATAAGGGGTAATTATATCTTAGTTGGGATCAAGTACAGGTACTGTTTTATTATTAAAGAGAAAAAGGAAATCAGTTTCAAAATTCTGAATTATTTCATTAAAATGGAGTCTATGGGAGACGGGCTTTCCGTAATTCGGAGCTTTCTGGATAACGGGTTTCCGGATAAGGGATCCCATACCTGTACCACCTTTCAGAAACTGAGCTACAGTATCAATTTCATTTAGGAACACAGAGTCCTTGTCCTCCTTTGGAACCAGGAATTGCAGGCCGGAACAGAGTGCAATCAGGGGCTGAGCGAGTAAAATTCCCTTCTTTTCTTCCTCATCAGTGAACTCAACATCATCCAGTACGACGAGAACTTTGTTTGGGCCTGTGAGACATTGGAGAGAAAGGAGACTTCATGAAATGAAATGAAATGTAAAAAAATGAATTAACGTCACTGAAACTGGGATTTCAAATCTAGTGTCGACAGGTAATTGGAATTCAGTGGTGCTTATTTGATAAAAGAAACATAGAGGGTCGATTATGATGACCATTGTTTACCACCGTTTCCCAGCACTGAACAAGTCTGTCCCTTTATCCCCATGTCTGATTCCTGTGCCATATAATGACGGGAAAATTACATCATTATCTCTATATGTAAGGTACCAGCAAGGGGCCTGACACAGTGCTGGGAATCAGCATTCTCATTGGTCACTTCTCTTGCATCTATAATTAAGTTTTCAGTCAGTAGAATTCTCATTGGTGAATTGGTTTCCATGTGTAATTACGTTTTTCATCAACTTCTATAGAGAACTAGGGGGCGCAGTGGGGCAGCTTTACGGTTGGGTTTAGTGTCCCTTTAATAATGTGTAGGTAAGTTAACTAAATCTGTACCCCAACAAGTAGCACCCTTGGTTAGGGGAACGTTCAACTCATGAAGATAAAAGTTAGTGCGGGTTTGTGAGTGAGAGTCCAACCAAGGGACAGAGCCCGCCTCAGTTTACGGACAAAAGATGTAACTTTTGCATTAATTTCCTAGACCAAAGTCACCATAATTTATATAGTGCCCCTTAATTATTCATCACTTTAAAGAATATTTGAACAAACATGGAACTTTAACAAACAACAGGCCCAGATTTGTGGCGAGGCCACAAAGGCCCGGGCCTAGGGCGGCACAAACTTAGGGGCAACATACTGCCCCGCCGCAGCACAATTTTTAAATTTTGCTCCCATATGAAGCAATGGGGACCTCTCCCCACTGCTCCGTATGGGACCTCGCAGGGGGAGGGGCGCAGAATGGGGGCGGCCTTGGGGTGCCCCCATTAAAAATCCGGCACTGACAAACAAGGTCACAAGAGGTTACAATCTAAAGGGTTAGAGTTGTACAGTTTAAAGGTACATTGGACCTATCAACCCTTTACCCCCCATAAGAGTTTGGGGAACAACTGGCAACTGTTGGAGAGAACTGGTGCTTATCTTTACAGTATGGGCTCTTCGTGTGATCATGGGCCATACGATTTCCTCAATGTGTTCTCTAAACTATACATGATTAAAGAAAAGAAAACAGAGTTATGCTATGAGTTATGCTATGTATGGTGCAATAGCAGGGGTTTGGGGCAATAGGATAAGTGGGTTCTTACCATGATGTTGGGATAAGTAGAGGAGTTCTTCATTATAGAGGGCGCTTCCTGTATCAGTGATGTTAAGCCGCCCATATTTCGCACTGTGATATAAGATCACCAATGAACATCTGTCCACCTCCTCCCTCCACGTGTGTGCGCCCACTGTAATATATCTCACACTGGCGATAAGCTCACTGAAAATATTGTTGAGCAGCTCCATTAACCAGTCCAGCTCAGTTCTAGAGCTCCAGGATGTGATTCCCACAATCTGTTTTCGGCTGTAAGGAAGAAAAGACCTTATATTTAGCATTGCTCCAGCACAAAGGCATAGAGTAGCTCACCTCCCTGCATTAAGGAAGATAGTTTCATTCTAAACAACTTATTATTTGGCTGTATATATTCTCTGCACTGCTGGTCCTGACTCCTGAAACCATGCAGTGCATGGATTGACCACCTGGAGGACAACTAGTTTCTACCACATCGTTTTAAAGGGGATGTAAACCAAGTCATAACACTGTCTTACTGCACCCCATAATTTTGCTATAGAAGTTGTCAAAAAACGTAATTATAGATGCAAGAGAAGTGACCAATGAGAAGGCTGATTCCCAGCACTGTGTCAGGCCCCTTGCTGGTACCTTACATATAGAGATAATGATGTAATTTTCCCGTCATTATATGGCACAGGAATCAGACATGGGGATAAAGGGACAGACTTGTTCAGTGCTGGGAAACTGTGCTTAATGCTCCCAACTCCAATTGCAGGAACAGAGAACAGGGAGCCAGATTTATACAGATCAGCTGGGATTCTCATTGGAGGATTCTTTTGCATTTCAATGCTGCCAATGCGGGCCCTAGAGAGCTGGGAAAGTTTTATTGTGCAATATTGCTTTAAGAATACAACCCTGATGTTGCTGGACTACAGCTCCCAGCATGCCTCACCCTTCATTATATGTTACATTATTCTGGGATTTGTAGTCCAGCAACAGCTGAGTAACGTTTGGTTGAGCCGCGCTGTGCAGCAGGGTTTAGGGTTAAATTACCTTTTCAGCTATGGGGCCCGTAATACCTACAGTACAGACAGTACTAAATCCCAAGGCAGAACAAACCCCGGGGGCCTATAATACTTACAGTAATAACCCCAGTGAATCCCAACTCATGGGCCTGTGATACCAACACCACTAACAGCCCCGACAGCTCACACTTACCTTGAGTCCATACTCAATCTGTGCCGCCGGGTTCCCTCAGAGTATAAATGTATTTCTATATTACGTTTCCTCCTGTCTGCGCTTCCTTCTCATTGTGTCAGTGTGGCCTGAGCTGCCGGGAACATCTGTCCCACTTTCACTTTCATTCTCTATGAGGACGTTGGGTTGGGCTGCTCGTACTTTCCGTGTTTGTGCAACTGTCTCTTGCAGGGAACATTCATTTATCTAGATTCCAATATGGGGTAAAGGGAGGGCTGTTCCCTTAATCCAACTGGGTGTAACGCTCAGTGCTCTGTTTTATTATTACAGAGAAAAGGGAATCATTTAACCATTAAATAAACCCAATAGGGCTGTTCTGCCCCAATAAGGGGTAATTATATCTTAGTTGGGATCAAGTACAGGTACTGTTTTATTATTACAGAGAAAAGGGAATCATTTAACCATTAAATAAACCCAATAGGGCTGTTCTGCCCCAATAAGGGGTAATTATATCTTAGTTGGGATCAAGTACAGGTACTGTTTTATTATTACAGAGAAAAGGGAATCATTTAACCATTAAATAAACCCAATAGGGCTGTTCTGCCCCAATAAGGGGTAATTATATCTTAGTTGGGATCAAGTACAGGTACTGTTTTATTATTACAGAGAAAAGGGAATCATTTAACCATGAAATAAACCCAATAGGGCTGTTCTGCCCCAATAAGGGGTAATTATATCTTAGTTGGGATCAAGTACAGGTACTGTTTTATTATTACAGAGAAAAGGGAATCATTTAACCATGAAATAAACCCAATAGGGCTGTTCTGCCCCAATAAGGGGTAATTATATCTTAGTTGGGATCAAGTACAGGTACTGTTTTATTATTACAGAGAAAAGGGAATCATTTAACCATTAAATAAACCCAATAGGGCTGTTCTGCCCCCAATAAGGGGTAATTATATCTTAGTTGGGATCAAGTACAGGTACTGTTTTATTATTACAGAGAAAAGGGAATCATTTAACCATTAAATAAACCCAATAGGGCTGTTCTGCCCCCAATAAGGGGTAATTATATCTTAGTTGGGATCAAGTACAGGTACTGTTTTATTATTACAGAGAAAAGGGAATCATTTAACCATTAAATAAACCCAATAGGGCTGTTCTGCCCCAATAAGGGGTAATTACATCTTAGTTGGGATCAAGTACAGGTACTGTTTTATTATTACAGAGAAAAGGTAATCATTTAACCATTAAATAAACCCAATAGGGCTGTTCTGCCCCAATAAGGGGTAATTATATCTTAGTTGGGATCAAGTACAGGTACTGTTTTATTATTACAGAGAAAAGGGAATCATTTAACCATTAAATAAACCCAATAGGGCTGTTCTGCCCCAATAAGGGGTAATTATATCTTAGTTGGGATCAAGTACAGGTACTGTATTATTATTACAGAGAAAAGGGAATCATTTAACCATTAAATAAACCCAATAGGGCTGTTCTGCCCCCAATAAGGGGTAATTATATCTTAGTTGGGATCAAGTACAGGTACTGTTTTATTATTACAGAGAAAAGGGAATCATTTAACCATTAAATAAACCCAATAGGACTGTTCTGCCCCCAATAAGGGGTAATTATATCTTAGTTGGGATCAAGTACAGGTACTGTTTTATTATTACAGAGAAAAGGGAATCATTTAACCATGAAATAAACCCAATAGGGCTGTTCTGCCCCAATAAGGGGTAATTATATCTTAGTTGGGATCAAGTACAGGTACTGTTTTATTATTACAGAGAAAAGGGAATCATTTAACCATGAAATAAACCCAATAGGGCTGTTCTGCCCCAATAAGGGGTAATTATATCTTAGTTGGGATCAAGTACAGGTACGATTTTATTATTACAGAGAAAAAGGAAATAATTTATAAAAATTAAAATGTATAAACATTATTTGCTTATAATGGAGTCTATGGGAGATGGGCTTTCTGTAATTCAGAAGTTTCTGGATAACGGGTCCTATACCTGTATAATAAAAGCCCTGTTCATTTAGACATGAAAATCAACTTCTCCCATACATCATACACACGGAGTGGGGGATGTGAAGTGCTAGTTCTTCTTTCTATTGAAACATTGAACACAGGGAATAGTAACACTTCAATTTATAAGATATTCCTTGTGTTTTGCCACAGAAGATTCTTTCCAATTGACCAATATTCCATTCCTTTGGGGCAGATCAGTGGCTCCTTTCTACCGCCTCTCCCCAAAATACTGGGACTGAGTATACAGAGTGGCTCCTCACTGAGGGAATTGTGTGCATACTGGGTTCCTTCCGGGCTACCAACAAGGAGGGATTTACTATGAGACAAAAAGGCTAAAAATCTGAATCCTACAATACACCGGCTAAAACTTGTCCAATTCATGTAGAAGCCAATGGCGGAGGTCCCTTCCCTTTTCTGGAAGATCCTTCTTTTTTATCGAAACTTTAGAAGTTTCGGATTTTTGCTGCTGCTTTTTTTGTGTGACAATTCCATAAATCTGAGTTTTTCTGATTTTTTTAGTAAATGTTAGTCATTCAAGGAAATATATAATATAATTCTAATGGACCAACAACACCTTGTTATTTTACCCTGAGTAACAATTATATACCCAAAAGCTCTCATATATATGTTTTTAGCAAAATAGTAAAAAGTCTACCCAAGTAAAACAAATGGTCCAGGTGCTCCAACCCCAAAACCCCCAGCTCCAGGGAACGGACAAACTGTTAGACTTCAAAACTAGTTACAGGCGAAAAAATTCACCAGGCATGGATTTCCACATTTCGCCATTGGCGGATTCTTTTGCAAAATGGGCAAGAAAATTTGCCAAATTTGCGTCCAAAAATTAACACCCATGTCAAAAGAATTGTCACTTGTCAAACGTATTGTCTTGAGAGTCAAAAAAATTGTCAAATGTCAAATGTATTGTCCCTCTTTAAAAGAATTGTCTCTCACCAAAAGAATTGTCTCTTGAGTCAAAAAGAATTGTCTTTTGCGTCAAAAACAATTGTCCCTCATTAAAATAATTGCCTCTCATCAAAAGAATTGTCTCTTGAGTCAAAAAGAATTGTCTCTCACCAAAAGAATTGTCTCGAGTCAAAAAGAATTGTCTTTTGCGTCAAAAACAATTGTCCCTCATTAAAATAATTGCCTCTCATCAAAAGAATTGTCTCTTGAGTCAAAAATAATTGTCTGTCATCAAAAGAATTGTCATGCAACAACATTTTTTTGACAGATTCACAAATTTTTTGCAGAAACGAAACGGGACTGATTCGCTCGTCACTATTCAAAACCAAAAAAGACAGGGAAAGGGCACACTGGTAATCCAAAAACAGGCCATTCCAATAGATAAAAAGAAAAAGGCTTTATTATACACTCATCTCAAAAAGCCCAACGCGTTTTGTGTCCATTTGACACTTAATCATTGTCTAAAATGTACATACAACAACATCAGTATTTAAAAGGCTGAGGACCGATAGAAGAAAAGAAAGGGAGGGGACTATACATCCTTAAGAAAATCAAAGGAACAGCACTTATGTAAGAGGAAGGGCATGAAGAAAATGCATTTAGATAAATATAAAAAGTATATATGCATTTAGATAAATATGAAGAAATGTACAAATACTCTCAAAAGAAGGACCTATGAATGCACCGGAAAAGAGTTGTATTCATCGTTGAATTGAAAATTTAGTGAGAATAACAAGAAACATTAAAATCTGAATTCATTCCGCTGGGTAATCTAGTATAAAGAGTGAATATCCAAAAAACTTCTCGTTTTAAAATCTTATACGTTAAATCTAGTTAATATATTGACCTATTGTATAAGATTTATTACTTCCCAAAGATGTAAATACATTACCCCTGTATAGGAGACATTTATAGACAACTTTCAAAATAGCTTAGATTTTTCTAACCCTGAGTAACAATTATATACAACCAGTAGGAAATACGAATTATTCTTTAACAATTCAGCCACATTAGAACAGCCCTGATATTTGATGGCAGATTTCCCCTTTTCCAGAAAAGAAAATCATTCTCCAACAGGAATAACGGTGATTTACAAAAAGCTTTGAATAATCTGTGCCTGAGAGTAAAAATGGTCAAGTAATGGAGCATCTAACCAAATACGTAGGTTCTCTGTTTGAGATGCTCAATCCAAACCATTACTATAATCTCAGCCATTAATGAACTTCAACCGATTGACTTTTTACTCGTTTCTCTCGTCTTATTTACGATTCTGACGATACAATGGGTGCGTGTCCATCAGCTGGCGAATCATATTTTCCTGTTTGCATATTGTCAGTTCCTGTTTATGGATAATGTGCTGACACTCAGTCAGTTTGTTGTCCTTTTCATTGATCTGTTGGCGAAGTCCATGCCAAGCCTTTATGACCTTCTCATATATCAGCAACTGTGACTTATAATAATCTAAAATCATATCATGTTGTTGTTGGAATAGATTGTCCATTAGATCAACCAGGTGAGAGCTCTGCATTTGACCCAGTGAATGTGGAGATGTTGGAGCTTCAGTTTTGTGATGGTTCTTTGCCGATTCAGACCTCTGCTGGGCCTTTTTAGACAAAGACGACAAGGGCCTCTGCTGATCATGATCAGTTGCTTTGGGACTCTTGCCGTATGAAGCTGAAGAGTCATATTTATGGCTTGCTGGTGTTCTGGATGGTGAAGAACCTAATGTGTCCTCATTACTTCTTCTGGAAGGATTTTGTGGATCCCTTGAGCTCGTAGGAGCACCGGTGAATCCAATGTTCTCCTTCACATGTTCTTCACTTCTAGGTAGAGTTGGGCCTTTGTTACGGGATTTACCTAATTCTGTTTTGGAATCCGTATCATAATAAATGTTCTCCTTTGTCTCCCATATGCTAGAAACCCCATTCGAGGTTGGTTTTCCCTCATCGCTCTTTGAGGGGCTCAGAGAAGCTTTGTGGTCAGCCCTCTGTTGGGACGCAGTAAATTGTCTTTGATATTCAGTTTGAAATGAATCCTGGTGTCTATGATTCGTTCCCTTTGGTGCCGCCATCCCTGCTTGAGAAACAAAAGTGAAATTACTCTTACAGTTCTCCTTCCAATCAGCCATAGTGTGTAGTAAGAAGTAAGAAGTACTGAATCTACAAGAAAAATAATCTGAATATGAGACCCCTCCTCTCCTGGTGGTACCTGGGCAAATATCCCATTTGCCCATTTATTAAACTGATCCTTATAACATTGAATCGGTTTTCCAAAATAAAGAAATCCTAGAAATGAATTCTATGGTCAAAAACATTTTTTGAGAACCAAAATGAATTTCCTTGATAGAAAGCTTGAGACTTTTAGGCATATGCTCAAGTTTGCTTTCCAGTGATGAAAGAAAATCGCAGATTGTGATTTGAACTCGAGTTGCCAAACTCTTATTTTTGAGATTTATCAGTTGGATGAAATCTCAAAAACTCAAATTCTCCAACCAGAATTTTAGTTGTAGTCAGTTATTTTATCTTTCAAACAATCTCGTTTTTATCAGATAAATGGAATAATGTGGTTTTTGATGCATTAGAGTGTTATAAACTAGATGGACCTGGCCATAGTCGGAAAAAAAACTTGAAAAAAACTTGGAAAAAACTTGGTGGACCCGGCCATAGTCGGCCCTGGGGCCTCCACCAGCCCAACCCACTACTCCCACACCCCCCACTGGGAACTGTGTGCAATGGCATTTGCAAAACAGTTTCACAAAAATCTGGGCAAAATTCAAAGTGCACAAAACAGGTAACTGTTCTAGATCAAATCTATTAATTTCAGGTGGACCTTATTATATTGCAATGCATTTATATACATACTGTTGTCGTTAATAATGTGCACGATTCTCTCCAGTTTTAACTTTAAAATCTGGGATTCCAACACACTAGCAGAATAGTTACTGCCCCCTCTGGAACCTTTTTCTTTCTCACTGATGAGGAACAGCTCCCGTGCCAGTCTATTAATGCTGGGCTGGTTCTGTAGGATCTTCTTCTTCTCTTCTGGGCCACTGTCCGTCAGATCATCAAGCACCACAATGACATTGTTCCTTCCTAGAGTCCCACAAAGCGGAGCAGGGTTAATTATCTGTTAAATTGTACATTTCAATGCCATAATAAACCGTATTTTCTAAATAAACATATAGAGAACAATACATTTCCTCTGTCTTATTTCTCATCCAAATAAGAAATTCCTCGTTATCAAGTAGTAGAAAGCTCATAGCAAGAGTAGGGATGCACCGAATCCAACATTTTGGGATTTGGCTGAACCCCAAATCGTGTTTATGTAACATGTCACATGATTTCAAGCATTCAGATTCGGCCACGACCATGGACATGGCAAGGAGCAAGATCTGAATCCTTCTGAAAAAGGCAAAAACTTGGCCAAATACCAAACCAAATTTGGATTTGGTGCATCCCTAACAGAGAGATACCATATAACTATAAGTATGAGTATTCCTCTATACTAAGCTCAGTTCATCCTTGGACTTTGTGAGGAAAAGGTTATCTTTAGTGATTAGTACAAGTGGCATATACACTTGTATATCAGTCTATCAAGTTCAACCCTTCCAAGTACTTACCAATCTATACAAATGTTAGTTTGTTACATTGATGGTATTTTGCTGGTTTAGGAAGGACATAAGAATAGACTATAACAATTTATAGATTTATTAAATATATTTAATAATGTATTTATTAAAATGAAGGTTTACATAAATGTTAAACTCGATCATCGTATTTATAATGCTTGAACTAGTCATACAAAAATTTCAAGTTTACATTCGATAATCAAGAATTGTTTGAGCTGAAAGTATCAAAAAATTTGGGTTTAAACAGACATTCGTTTCCATGAATTCTCTTTATTTTTCCCAAACAGGAAGTGCTCCGGCAGCCATTTTAGGAGCATCGGCGCTCATTCTTGGAAACAATAATGTGTTTAAGTTTCACTTGAAACTGAGCGAAATAGAAAAACAATGATGGGAATAATGTCCCCTTGAAAGTGGATGAAACAGAAAACAATGATGGGATTCATTTCCCATTGAAACTGGGTGAAATAGAAAACAATGAGGGGATTAACTTCCCCTTGAAAATGTGTGAAATAGAAAACAACGATGGGATTAATTTCCCATTGAAACTGGGTTAAATAGAAAACAATGGTGGGATTAATTTCCCCTTGAAAATGTTTCAAGGACAGGCTGTCACTGACTATTCTATTCCTCTACTATTCTAAGCTTCCATAGGACTCAATGGTACTCAACAGATCAAACCGAATTTCTTTCTGACAAAAAAAAAGTTAACAACACATTAATAAATCCCGAATTATGGGAATTATATTTGAAAAACTCAATTTTTTCAGGGATAATTTCCAAAAAACTCACATTTTTTCAAGAAACAGTATCAGCAAAAGTCAAGTACTGGCAAAAAACCCATTCATAAATCAAAAATAGCTAAAAGTTAAAAAAAAACTTGATTTTTTCTCAAAATTACTTTGTTTTAACCCCATAGGGGCTAATTAATTAAAATCTGAATTCGAGATTTTGCCGCATATCAAGAATATCCTGGCAAATTTTCTAATTGGAGTTTTCCTAGGTTGAATTTTTGAGATTTATCAATGGAAATAAATCTTGAAAACTCAAACTGGGAAGCTACAACCTAATGAGCTTCTGTATAGTTCAACGGCAGGAGAATTTTCTCATTTTAAGTTATTTTATAATTCAAGTTTTTAAAAAATGTGAGATTTAACATCATTGAATCTGCTTTGAAACATCTGGTTTAGTTTGTTATGGTGGAATACTCAATTTTCTTACATACCTAGGTGCAAAGATAAATCCTCCAGTTCCCTGTCGTACAGTGCGTCGGTCACGTCAGTGACGTTCAGGCGCCCAGAATTCAGTGTGTGGTACAGAATGGCGAAGGTGCAATTAGCCAGCCCGGAAGTGAAGTCCAGATATTTATTAGATATGGGCACAGAATGGAAGGTAACCCCCACGTCATTCACAAAGGCTGATTTCAGCTGGTTCACCAACCACTGGTAATGGCTCCCTGCAGCCCGGGAGAAAATGCCCACTTTATGGACCCTGGTCGGAGATGAAGGATGCTTTCTCATTGCCCCATGAATATGAGGCTCTTGTTTAGGCGACTGAGAAATAAAAAATAAGGAAATAATTATAATAGTACATTTTTCACAACAGGCCCAACTGCTCCAAAAGAAAATTATGATGTAAAACATGAGTAATGGGATGTGGTCATCTCATAATCTCCCCTACTTCCTTCCACATTATATTTTTTACTTACAAAAACACTACATAACTTTTCTACATGCACAAAACTAACCAGCACGCTATAGTAGAGCTGGGCGGTATGACCAAAAATTTATATCACGGTATTTTTCAAAATTATATCGGTATCACGGTATTTGACGGTATATAAATAAAAAATAAAAAATAAATAATAAATATTGGTGGCCCCCCCCACCCCCCCAACCCCAGCCCCCCCAACCCCCCCAGCCACAACCCCCCCCCAACCCCCCCAGCCACAACCCCCCCCCAACCCCCACAGCCCCCCCAACCCCAGCCACAACCCCCCCAGCCCCAGCACCAGCCACAACCCCCCCAGCCCCAGCCACAACCCCCCCAGCCCCAGCACCAGCCACAACCCCCCCAGCCCCAGCACCAGCCACAACCCCCCCAGCCCCAGCCACAACCCCCCAGCCCCAGCCACAACCCCCCCAACCCCAGCACCAGCCACAACCCCAGCCCCAGCCACAACCCCCCCCAGCCCCAGCCACAACCCCCCCCAGCCCCAGCCACAACCCCCCCAGCCCCAGCCACAACCCCCCCAGCCCCAGCCCCAGCCACAACCCCCCCAGCCCCAGCCACAGCCACAACCCCCCCAGCCCCAGCCACAACCCCCCCAACCCCAGCACCAGCCACAACCCCAGCACCAGCCACAACCCCCCCCAGCCCCAGCCACAGCCACAACCCCCCCAGCACCAGCCACAACCCCCCAGTACCAGCCACAACCCCCCAACCCCAGCACCAGCCACAACCCCCCCAACCCCAGCACCAGCCCCAGCCCAACTTACCCAACTTGTGGTTCCTCCAGCTCCAGCGATGCGTCCTAGCGACGTCGCGTGCGCGCCGACGTCACATGCGCGCCGACGTCACGTGCGCACGGGCGCAACCCGGATGTAATTGGATAAAAACTGCAGGAGGCGCGCATACCGGTATAGCGGTATGTTCAAAAATCATATCGTTTTTTTTTCAAAAACCGGTATACCGGTTAAACCGGTATACCGCCCAGCACTACGCTATAGACCTTGTATTAGCACTTGTCCAAGACGTCATCCGAGGAACTCCTTGTGCTTAGTTATAGTGATGAGTGAATCTGTCCCATTTCGCTTTGCCGAAAACCCCACCCCCACTGCCCTCACCGTGAGGAACCCCCTACCCAACATCCCCCGGCAGGGCATTCCCCAACCCCCTCACTGCCCTCACCGTGAGGAACCCCCTACCCAACATCCCCCGGCAGGGCATTCCCCAACCTCACTGCCCTCACCGTGAGGAACCCCCTACCCAACATCCCCCGGCAGGGCATTCCCCAACCTCACTGCCCTCACCGTGAGGAACCCCCTACCCAACATCCCCCGGCAGGGCATTCCCCAACCCCCTCACTGCCCTCACCGTGAGGAACCCCCTACCCAACATCCCCCGGCAGGGCATTCCCCAACCTCACTGCCCTCACCGTGAGGAACCCCCTACCCAACATCCCCCGGCAGGGCATTCCCCAACCCCCACACAGGAGAACATACTTGATATGGGGTCCCACTAGGCAAAGGGCTGGATGCAGCATCTGATTCATGTACCAAGTACTTTCCAGGCTTATAGCTGGGCTGACTCTCTGACTGATGAGTTTGACGTGAGTTCTTGGCTGCCTTAGAGTTGGTTGGACTCTCAGATGTATCTGCTTGGCCAGCTCGCGAGGTGGGTCTCTGAATTTCTCTTTGTTTTAATCTGTCATTCAAACTTGCATATCCTGGAGACCGTGGTTCTATGAGGAGAATAGATTAAAACATAATGAACCAAGAGGAAGTTTTTACCAAATAGTTGGTCTTTATAATGGGGGACACCATTGCTAATTTCCCCTTTAGCAAATAAGCTAATAGGTCTTCTACCAATAGGTAAGGGTAAGCAAAAGAGAAGGGCTTAACAGCTGATGATTTTCCAGAATTAGAAATAGACCATCAATGTTTTTGGATTTTTCTTCCCATTTCCTTTCTATATATTATCGACCAATAAAATTTTCTCTTTTTAAGAAGTGAGCAGTAAATTCTACCTGCTGATTGGTTGCCATGGCCTACTGCTATTGTGTGTACTCACGGTTCTCTTTTATAACGTTTACGATTCTCTGCAGTTTCAGCCTTAGAATCTGGGATTCCAACACATTATCGAAAGAGTTACTGCCCCCTCTGGAACCTTTTTCTTTCTCACTGATGAGGAACAGCTCCCATGCCAGTCTATTAATGCTGGGCTGGTTCTGCAGGATCTTCTTCTTCTCTTCTGGGCCACTGTCCGTCAGATCATCAAGCACCACAATGACATTGTTCCTTCCTAGAGTCCCACAAAGCAGAACGGATAGTTCCATCAAAGAGATACACCAGGAGAACAAACCCCACCCATATCACAAACTGCCCTTTCCCATTCCCAAGCCACACCAACCACCCCCCCAGGGTTGGCACCATTTATGACTGGCCAAGTTACATGTGTGGAATAGGCTCCTTGGCATTGATCCATGACCAGAAGTCAGGACTAGATGGGGGAATGGTACTTGGGAATGGTACCTGTACTGAGAGATACCATAAAACTTTGGCAGCATAGGGATTCCCCTGTATTAGGCACAATTCAGCAGGAACAGCCCCCTAAGTTTGCTCATAGCCTGTACAGAGAGATACCATAAAACTATGGCACATAGGGATTTCCCCTGTACTAAGCACAATTCAGCAGGAACAGCCCCCTAAGTTTGCTCATAGCCTGTACAGAGAGATACCATAAAACTATGGCACATAGGGATTCCCCCTGTACTAAGCACAATTCAGCAGGAACAGCCCCCTGAGTTTGAAAGAGTGTGCGGTTCTCTTTGGCCCCCTCGATGCATCCCTATTATGTACTCACCTAGGTGCAGAGACAAATCCTCCAGTTCTCTGTCGTACAGTGAGTCGGTTACATCAGTAACACTCAGGCGCCCAGAATTCAGTGTGTGGTACAGAACGGCAAAGGTGCAATTAGCCAGCCCGGAAGTGAAGTCCACATAATTATTAGATATGGGCACGGAATGGAAGGTAACCCCCACGTCATTCGCAAAGGCTGATTTCAGCTGGTTCACCAGCCACTGGTAATGGCTCCCTGCAGCCCGGGAGAAAACGCCCACTTTGTGGACTTTGGTCGGAGATGGGGGCTGAGTTTGCCTTGGCCGGAGATATGTCTGAGAAATAAAAAAAAAGAAAAAGTTGTCTACTAAATAACATTAAGTAATATTAAAGATTTTATTGTTGTTTTCTTTAGAAGAACCTACTTGGTGTTAGGTTTATTGACTTTATTACCAACCATTGTATCTTAATTACCCATCAAAAAAGTTAAGAAGAACCTACTTGGTGTTAGGTTTATTGGCTTTATTACCAACCATTGGATTTTAATTACCCATCAAAAAGTTAAGAAGAACCTACTTGGTGTTAGGTTTATTGGCTTTATTACCAACCATTGTATCTTAATTACCCATCAAAAAGTTAAGAAGAACCTACTTGGGGTTAGGTTTATTGGCTTTATTACCAACCATTGTATCTTAATTACCCATCAAAAAGTTAAGAAGAACCTACTTGGTGTTAGGTTTATTGGCTTTATTACCAACCATTGTATCTTAATTACCCATCAAAAATTAAGAAGAACCTACTTGGTGTTAGGTTTATTGACTTTACTACCGTCCATTGTATCTTAATTACCCATCAAAAAAGTTAAGAAGAACCTACTTGGTGTTAGGTTTATTGGCTTTATTACCAACCATTGGATTTTAATTAAACATCAAAAAAGTTAAGAAGAACCTACTTGGGGTTAGGTTTATTGACTTTATTACCAACCACTGTATCTTAATTACCCATCAAAAAAGTTAAGAAGAACCTACTTGGTGTAAGGGCTCCCGAGACTGAAAGCTGGGTCTAATATCTGACTGAGGTGCCATGTTTCTTCCGGACTTAGGGATTGGCCGAGTACCAGACAGATGAGCTTGACGTGAGTTCTTTGACGGCCTTGAGCTGCTTGGTGGAGAGGTGGCTCTCTTGATACAATGTTCTGCAAAGAGAACAGATGAAGTTGGCAGAATTTATCATTATGAATCCCCCCAGTTCAGTGGTGGCTACCGAAATATCATATTGTTATCCGGCCAATAAAATAATACATGTTAAATCATAATAAATTGTACCTCCCACGAGGAAGTTCCTTATCTCTGGAGCTTTCTGGCGCAATGCGGTGATTTTCCTATTCTCGGGAATGAGGAGTAGCCGGCAGCAGTATCGCTGAAGGCTGTTCAGACTTTTCAGGGTTTTCTCCTTTTCAGCTTCACTGATGGGTTTCATGTCGTCCAACACCACCATAACTTTTTCTTGGCCTGCGGCACAACAACAGGGGTCAGGGTTTTGGCGCTAATGAACTGGGTGAAGCAAACAGACTAAGGCTGGACAAGGCCAGGAAGTTCCTGCTCCCAGTACCCAACACAAGAAGCACAGAATGGCACAATGTATGTAGGGCTGTAAGTGGTGCCATGCTATGGATTCTTTGTTCTATGGATGAACACCTGACACTGAGCCTCTGCTCTATGGGCTGAACATCTAACTCTCTGCTCCATGAGTGGAGCATCTGTCTCTATGTTCCATGAGTGGAGCATCTGTCTCTATGTTCCATGAGTGGAGCATCTGTCTCTATGTTCCATAAATGGAGCATCTGTCTCTCTGTTCCATGAGTGGAGCATCTGTCTCTCTGTTCCATGAGTGGAGCATCTGTCTCTATGTTCCATGAGTGGAGCATCTGTCTCTCTGTTCCATGAGAGGAGCATCTGTCTCTCTGTTCCATGAGTGGAGCATCTGTCTCTCTGTTCCATGAGTGGAGCATCTGTCTCTCTGTTCCATGAGTGGAGCATCTGTCTCTCTGTTCCATGAGTGGAGCATCTGTCTCTCTGTTCCATGAGTGGAGCATCTGTCTCTCTGTTCCATGAGTGGAGCATCTGTCTCTCTGTTCCATGAGTGGAGCATCTGTCTCTCTGTTCCATGAGTGGAGCATCTGTCTCTCTGTTCCATGAGTGGAGCATCTGTCTCTCTGTTCCATGAGTGGAGCATCTGTCTCTCTGTTCCATGACTTTCTGTTTCATTGATAGGATGGCTAACTCTCTGTCATTTCTGGAGCATCCGTCTCTCCTTTCTATGAGCGGAACAACTTACTTTCTGCTTCATGGATGGAACACCTGACTCTCTTTTCCATGAATGGAACACCTGACTTTCTGTTTCATCGATGGGAGGCCTAATTCTCTGTTCCATTTGTGGATTATCTGTGACTCTCTTCCATGAGTGGAGCACGCGACATTCTGTTTCATCGATGGGAGGCCTAACTCTCTGTTCCATTTGTGGATTATCTGTTTCATGGATGGTCACCCCTTTAGATTAGAGGAACGGAGCTTCCATTTGAAGCAGTGTAGGGGGTTCCTCACGGTGAGGGCAGTGAGGGGGTTGGGGAATGCCCTGCCGGGGGATGTTGGGTAGGGGGTTCCTCACGGTGAGGGCAGTGAGGTTGGGGAATGCCCTGTTGGGGGATATTGGGTAGGGGGTTCCTCACGGTGAGGGCAGTGAGGGGGTTGAGGAATGCCCTGTCGGGGGATGTTGGGTAGGGGGTTCCTCACGGTGAGGGCAGTGAGTTTGGGGAATGCCCTGCCGGGGAATGTTGGGTAGGGGGTTCCTCACGGTGAGGGCAGTGAGGGGGTTGGGGAATGCCCTGCCGGGGGATGTTGGGTAGGGGGTTCCTCACGGTGAGGGCAGTGGGGTTGGGGAATGCCCTGCCGGGGGATGTTGGGTATGGGGTTCCTCACGGTGAGGGCAGTGAGGGGGTTGGGGAATGCCCTGCCGGGAGATGTTGGGTAGGGGGTTCCTCACGGTGAGGGCAGTGAGGGGGTTGGGGAATGCCATGCCGGGGGATGTTGGGTAGGGGGTTCCTCACGGTGAGGTCAGTGAGGGGGTTGGGGAATGCCCTGCTGGGGGATGTTGGGTAGGGGGTTCCTCACGGTGAGGGCAGTGAGGGGGTTGGGGAATGCCCTGCCGGGGGATGTTGGGTAGGGGGTTCCTCACGGTGAGGGCAGTGAGGGGGTTGGGGAATGCCCTGCCGGGGGATGTTGGGTAGGGGGTTCCTCACGGTGAGGGCAGTGAGGGGGTTGGGGAATGCCCTGCCGGGGGATGTTGGGCAGGGGGTTCCTCACGGTGAGGGCAGTGAGGGGGTTGGGGAATGCCCTGCCGGGGAATGTTGGGTAGGGGGTTCCTCACGGTGAGGGCAGTGAGGGGGTTGAGGAATGCCCTGTCGGGGGATGTTGGGTAGGGGGTTCCTCACGGTGAGGGCAGTGAGTTTGGGGAATGCCCTGCCGGGGAATGTTGGGTAGGGGGTTCCTCACGGTGAGGGCAGTGAGGGGGTTGGGGAATGCCCTGCCGGGGGATGTTGGGTAGGGGGTTCCTCACGGTGAGGGCAGTGGGGTTGGGGAATGCCCTGCCGGGGGATGTTGGGTATGGGGTTCCTCACGGTGAGGGCAGTGAGGGGGTTGGGGAATGCCCTGCCGGGAGGTGTTGGGTAGGGGGTTCCTCACGGTGAGGGCAGTGAGGGGGTTGGGGAATGCCATGCCGGGGGATGTTGGGTAGGGGGTTCCTCACGGTGAGGTCAGTGAGGGGGTTGGGGAATGCCCTGCTGGGGGATGTTGGGTAGGGGGTTCCTCACGGTGAGGGCAGTGAGGGGGTTGGGGAATGCCCTGCCGGGGGATGTTGGGTAGGGGGTTCCTCACGGTGAGGGCAGTGAGGGGGTTGGGGAATGCCCTGCCGGGGGATGTTGGGTAGGGGGTTCCTCACGGTGAGGGCAGTGAGGGGGTTGGGGAATGCCCTGCCGGGGGATGTTGGGTAGGGGGTTCCTCACGGTGAGGGCAGTGAGGGGGTTGGGGAATGCCCTGCTGGGGGATGTTGGGTAGTGGGTTCCTCACGGTGAGGGCAGTGAGGGGGTTGGGGAATGCCCTGCCGGGGGATGTTGGGTAGGGGGTTCCTCACGGTGAGGGCAGTGAGGGGGTTGGGGAATGCCCTGCCGGGGGATGTTGGGCAGGGGGTTCCTCACGGTGAGGGCAGTGAGGGGGTTGGGGAATGCCCTGCTGGGGGATGTTGGGTAGTGGGTTCCTCACGGTGAGGGCAGTGAGGGGGTTGGGGAATGCCCTGCCGGGGGATGTTGGGTAGGGGGTTCCTCACGGTGAGGGCAGTGAGGGGGTTGGGGAATGCCCTGCCGGGGGATGTTGGGCAGGGGGTTCCTCACGGTGAGGTCAGTGAGGGGGTTGGGGAATGCCCTGCTGGGGGATGTTGGGTAGTGGGTTCCTCACGGTGAGGGCAGTGAGGGGGTTGGGGAATGCCCTGCCGGGGGATGTTGGGTAGGGGGTTCCTCACGGTGAGGGCAGTGAGGGGGTTGGGGAATGCCCTGCCGGGGGATGTTGGGTAGGGGGTTCCTCACGGTGAGGGCAGTGAGGGGGTTGGGGAATGCCCTGCCGGGGGATGTTGGGCAGGGGGTTCCTCACGGTGAGGGCAGTGAGGGGGTTGGGGAATGCCCTGCCGGGGGATGTTGGGTAGGGGGTTCCTCACGGTGAGGGCAGTGAGGGGGTTGGGGAATGCCCTGCCGGGGGATGTTGGGTAGGGGGTTCCTCACGGTGAGGGCAGTGAGGTTGGGGAATGCCCTTCCTAGTGATGGGGTAATGGCAGATTCTGTTAATGCCTATAAGAGGGGCCTGGATGAGTTCTTGATCAATCAGAATATCCAAGGCTATTGTGATACTAATATCTACAGTTAGTACTAGTGGTTGTATTTATAGTTTATGTATGTGAGTGTATAGATTGGTAGGTGTGGGTTAGGTGTGATGGGTTTACTTGGAAGGATTGAACTTGATGGACTCTGGTCTTTTTTCAACCCTATGTAACTATGTAACTATGTAACTAACACCTGACTCTAAGTTCCATGAGTGAATTATCTGTCTCTCTGCTCCATGATGGAACACCTGACTTCCTGTTCCATTTGTGGAGCATCTGTGTCTCTCTTCCATGAGTGGAACACCTTACTTTCTATTTCATGGATGGGACCACTAACACTCTGTTCCACTTGTGGAGCATCTGTTTCATGGATGGAACACCTGACTCTCAGTTCCATAAGTGGATCATCTGTCTCTCTGTTCCATGAGTGGAACACTTGACTTGTTGCTTCATGGATGGAACACCTGACACTGGCCCTCTGCCCTGTGGGTGGAACACCTCACTCTCTGTTCCATGAGTGGAAAACCTGAATTCTGTTTTTATGGATGGAACACCTGACTCTCTTTTCCATGAATGGAACACCTGACTATCTGTTTCATTGATGGGATGTCTAACTCTCTGTTCCATTTGTGGAGCATTTGTTTCATGGATGAACACCTGACTCTAAGTTCCATGAGTGGATCATCTGTCTCTCTGTTACATGATGGAACACCTGACTATCTGCTTCATGTGTGGAGCATCTGTCTCTCTGTTCCATGAGTGGAACACCTGACTTGTTGCTTCATGGATGGAACACCTGACACTGACCCTCTGCCCTGTAGGTGGAACACCCCACTCTCTGTTCCATGAGTGGAAAACCTGAATTCTGTTTTTATGGATGGAACACCTGACTTTCTGTTTCATTGATGGGATGCCTAAATCTCTGTTCCATTTGTGGAGCATCTGACTCTCAGTTCCATGAGTGGATCATCTGTCTCTCTGTTCCATGATGGAACACCTGGTATGCTGAGCTTCACACATTTATGTTACTGACTATAAGGGTATGTAGATTTAAGTTAGTATGTATAGTAAAGTTAGTATTCTGTTTCCCACCTAGATGCTGAGCCAAGTAGAGAAGCTCCTTGTCATATATGGTCCCTCTGGTGCCGGTGGGGCCAATCCTCCCCTCTTTGGTGCTATGGTACAGGATCACAATGGAACAAGCCTTCACTTCTGCTCTCCATTGCCTTGAGCTGCCGCTGGAGATGGGCAGATATTTCACGGCCAACACAAGGTCGGAATATTGTGTCGTCAGCAGGTCCGTCAGCCACTTGGGGTAAATCGCTGGGCACCTGGATGTGAGCCCCACAATGTGCCTGGGGCTGAATGGGGTAACAAATATATGGGTCATTACCACTTGGATAGTAGCAATACCTACTATCCAACATAATTATAGTATAGATGCAAAAAAATTCCCCAATGACAATTCTACCGATAAAAAACTTAATTATAGATGCAAGAGAAGTGACCAATGAGAATGCTGATTCCCAGCACTGTGTCAGGCCCCTTGCTGGTACCTTACATATAGAGATAATGATGTCATTTTCCCGTCATTATATGGCACAGGAATCAGACATGGGGATAAAGGGACAGACTTGTTCAGTGCTGGGAAACTGTGCTTAATGCTCCCAACTCCAATTGCAGGAACAGAGAACAGGGAGCCAGATTTATACAGATCAGCTGGGATTCTCATTGGAGGATTCTTTTGCATTTCAATGCTGCCAATGCGGGCCCTAGAGAGCTGGGAAAGTTTTATTGTGCAATATTGCTTTAAGAATACAGCCCTGATGTTGCTGGACTACAGCTCCCAGCATGCCTCACCCTTCATTATATGTTACATTATTCTGGGATTTGTAGTCCGGCGACAGCTGAGTAACGTTTGGTTGGAGGAAATGGCGCCAATGCCGATCCCATTCAAGTGCTGGTTCAGCACAAGTTCCCGAGGGGTTAAAGTGCACGACTGCCTGCTCTCTGCCACCCGGTGCTAGAAGGGGAAGGAGGAATCTCACCTTTCCTGTTTGGGTCTGGACATTTCCGCTGGTTCTGGGGTCCGAATCTCCTATAGGGAGAGCTTAGCCTGCAGCTCACCTGTGTGTACAAACCTGCGCCCTTCCTCCCCCCTTCCTTCTGCCCAAACTGTGCTCCTCCTCCTCATGCCTTGCACTCTCGCTCACACACGTGCTTGTCTCTCTGTCACTCTCTGTCTCTTTATTCCCCCCTCCTCCCCTCCTTCTATTCTCCCCTCTCCCCACTGTCACTTCTCTGCTTTCCTTTCACTTTCATATTTACTCAGACTTTCTCTGCAACTGAACTTGTGTTTATTAACCCCTGAGTAATACAGAGAGACGGCACTAAGCGGCGTGTAATACAGAGAGACGGCACTAAGCGGTGTGTAATACAGAGAGACGGCACTAAGCGGTGTGTAATACAGAGAGACGGCACTAAGTGGCGTGTAATACAGAGAGACGGCACTAAGCGGCGTGTAATACAGAGAGACGGCACTAAGCGGCGTGTAATACAGAGAGACGGCACTAAGCGGCGTGTAATACAGAGAGACGGCACTAAGCGGCGTGTAATACAGAGAGACGGCACTAAGCGGCGTGTAATACAGAGAGACGGCACTAAGCGGCGTGTAATACAGAGAGACGGCACTAAGCGGCGTGTAATACAGAGAGACGGCACTAAGCTGTGTGTAATACAGAGAGACGGCACTAAGCTGTGTGTAATACAGAGAGACGGCACTAAGCTGTGTGTAATTCAGAGAGACGGCACTAAGCTGTGTGTAATACAGAGAGACGGCACTAATCGGCGTGTAATACAGAGAGACGGCACTAAGCGGCGTGTAATACAGAGAGACGGCACTAAGCGGCGTGTAATACAGAGAGACGGCACTAAGCGGCGTGTAATACAGAGAGACGGCACTAAGCGGCGTGTAATACAGAGAGACGGCACTAAGCTGTGTGTAATACAGAGAGACGGCACTAAGCTGTGTGTAATACAGAGAGACGGCACTAAGCTGTGTGTAATACAGAGAGACGGCACTAAGCGGCGTGTAATACAGAGAGACGGCACTAAGCTGTGTGTAATACAGAGAGACGGCACTAAGCTGTGTGTAATACAGAGAGACGGCACTAAGCTGTGTGTAATACAGAGAGACGGCACTAAGCGGCGTGTAATACAGAGAGACGGCACTAAGCTGTGTGTAATACAGAGAGACGGCACTAAGCTGTGTGTAATACAGAGAGACGGCACTAAGCGGTGTGTAATACAGAGAGACGGCACTAAGCGGTGTGTAATACAGAGAGACGGCACTAAGCGGTGTGTAATACAGAGAGACGGCACTAAGCGGTGTGTAATACAGAGAGACGGCACAATTGCATGTATATAAGGTGCTGCAAGATTGCCCTTTGTGCCTGATTATTAGTAACTATTATTACAGTGACTGTGCTTTGCAGGAAGGCTCCCTGTGCTGCTTTCACTTTCCATTCTTCACATCTCTGCGTCCCTGATCCCTAAGGGCTCGGCAGCCTGACACTCGGTGAGTAACTGCCCCGGCAGCCCCCCTGCCCACCTGCACAACTGAACATATTAACCCTCACATATTGCCCCCTGCCCAGTTCTGCCTCTCTATCTTGCCCCACAGCTTCTCTCTATGGGAGCCCTCAGAGCACAATTTAGCTTCAGATTTCCCATCAGTCGTTTCATGGAGTTAAAATCCTCTGTCCCCCAGTACTTCATGTGACACTGTGGTGGGGGGGGGGGGCACTTGCAATCTAGAAGCTCTAATATAAAGGGTTAATTCAACGTTAACCAAACGTTACTCAGCTGTCGCTGGACTACAAATCCCAGAATAATGTAACATATAATGAAGGGTGAGGCATGCTGGGAGCTGTAGTCCAGCAACATCAGGGCTGTATTCTTAAAGCAATATTGCACAATAAAACTTTCCCAGCTCTCTAGGGCCCGCATTGGCAGCATTGAAATGCAAAAGAATTTCTTACTCCAAATGCATTAAAGTCAATGGGCGTTTCTTCTCACTCCATCTTGTTTCTCAAATGTGTCGCCATTTGGAGACTTTTTTCGCAGTTTTGCGAATTTTTCGGCGAAGCTTAAAACTTCAATTAATATTACTGATCGATTACGAAAGAGAATCTGTAAGTTATATCCCTCTGATAGGTCCTGAATATATATATATAATCAATCAACAAAAGTTTTCAGTGAAATAAACAACTATTTATTGGCTCAAAATGAAACAAACAATACTATACCAAACAATGGATAGGTGCATCCCAGTGCCTCATGGTACCCACTCTCCTAACGCGTTTCGCACCATTGGGTGCTTCATCAGAGGAGGTGTGGCATGTTTGTGTCATTTCCTTTATATACCCCCCCACCTATGATTTATGCAGTGTACAGGGCTACTATCAAACCCTGTAATAGGCTCATAATATATCAAACACCTAAAATATACATTCCCAGGGGCCTTCAAAAACAACCCTGCACCCAGCATAAATCATATTGTGAAAAAATACACAAAACATCAATATTGATATTGCACATTAGAAACATTTAAATACATTCACAGTGCATATAAGCCTCATAGCAAACACCTAAAGTGCATAATAGTGCAAAAAAAAAAATGGGTTGGGGGGTATATAAAGGAAATGACATGAACATGCCACACCTCCTCTGATGAAGCACCCAATGGTGCAAAACGCGTTAGGAGAGTGGGTACCATGAGGCACTGGGATGCACCTATCCATTGTTTGGTATAGTATATTTGCTTTTTTTGGATTGTTTGTTTAATTTTGAGCCAATAAATGGTTGTTTGTTGATTGAAAGCTTAAAACTTCATTAGCATGTGCTAAATAGGGTACAGAAGGGTTAAGGGCAAAGACACGGGGCAATTAGTCTTCGCGACTTATAATTAACCCAGTCGCGGCGACTAATCGCCCTGTGTGTCTTCGCCCTAAATTTTCAACTCGGATTCGGTTCGGCCAGGAACATGTATTTAGCCAAATCCTGGATTCCTACTCCTAATGCATTAACGTCAATGGTCTTCTTTTCCAGGCCGGAGAGAAGATAGTGGATCTCCTGAAACATGAAGTTGCTCCAGGATGAGAAGCTGAATGTATCAGTCACCACCAGGGCCGGCGAGGACAATGTTCTTTGGATTCTCAATCACCTGCGGTCACATCCGTACCGGGGGCTTCTGGGTAAAGTCACTTACTTGCCCATAACCAACACCAATAAGAATGAATGGAGGTCGGAGGTAGAGAAGACCTCCTTTGCGCTGCTTTATCATTCCCAGAACCACGGCCGACTGAACATCACCGATGTGACCGATTCCTTGTATGACAATGAGCTCCATCACCTCTCCGACCAGCTGGGTAAGAACGGGCAAAACATAACATCATTCTACTGTATATACCTAAATCTATCAAGGTCACAAAGTGCTTATTAATGATGTAAAGTCATTTCTACCCACAGTATTTGAACCCCTGAACCTTAGTATTTTTTTTTAAAATTAAGGTTCTTGGTGAATACTATAAAAATAATGAGCAATTGGTCCGTGTTTGGTGTATTTTCTCCTAATAACCAGCAGGGGGGAACAGTGTCCCATTAAAGGGGATGTAAACCCTGCTGCACAGCGCGGCTCTACCAAATGTTACTCAGCTGTCGCTGGACTACAAATCTCAGAATAATGTAATATATAATGAAGGATGAGGCATGCTGGGAGCTGTAGTCCAGCAACATCAGGGTTGTATTCTTAAAGCAATATTGCCCAATAAAACTTTCCCAGCTCTCTAGGGCCCGCATTGGCAGCATTGAAATGCAAAAGAATCCTCCAATGAGAATCCCAGCTGATCTGTATAAATCTGGCTCCCTGTTCTCTGTTCCTGCAATTGGAGTTGGAAGCATTAAGCACAGTTTCCCAGCACTGAACAAGTCTGTCCCTTTATCCCCATGTCTGATTCCTGTGCCATATAATGAAGGGAAAATGACATAATTATCTCTATATGTAAGATAACAGCAAGATGCCTGACCTAGTGCTGCGAACGTTCACATTGGTCATTTCTTTTGCATTTATTATGACATTTTTGGTCAGTAGATTCTCATAGGTGAATTTTCTTGCATCTATAATGACAGAAAAACTAAGGGGCGCAGTGGGACAGCATCATGGCTAGGTTTACATCCCCTTTAAAGTGCTCTCATACTCAAAAGCTAATGGCCAATGTCCCATAATGCTACTGTACTTCATATAAATACAATTATACATAATGGTGTATCTTTCAGGGCGGCAGAATGTGATAGTTGTAATCGATGACCTAAAAAAGAGCGACGATGAAGAGAAAGAGCGTATTTTGCACTCTCAACCGAGTATCTCAAGGTTGGCCAGAGAACTTCTTCTATTCAGCGACAAGGAGAAAGACCCAATGCCAGTGGCCAAGCAGCAAGTCCTACTGGGCGCATTCAGATCTGGTAGGAAAAACAAATATGTTTGTAATTGGTTCTTAGCCCCTTCCATTGTCTAATAATGTCTACCCCCAAAAATCCAAAGGGACGTTCAAAGTCAAGAACTGGCCAAGAACTAAAGTCTATGCATCATACACACTGGTTTTCGAGTTATCTTCTCAAAACCAGAAGGTTATTTTTTATTATTTATAACAGCAGTTCTCAACCTGTGGGTCGGGGCCCCTTTGGGGGTGGAACGACCCTTTCACAGGGATCGCCTAAGACCATTGGAAAACACATATTTCCGATGGTCTTAGGAATAATTGTATGGTTGGGGGGTCACCACAACATGAGGAACTGTATTAAAGGGTCGCGGCATTAGGAAGGTTGAGAACCACTGGTTTATAAAGTCATCCACAAGGGCTTCTGCTGGGTGGCACCACTATGAAGAGCACCAAAGACCTGAGAAAGACCCATGGGAAAAAATAATTAGCTCAAGATTAGAGATCAGAGCTGATGCTTCACCGAAAAGTTTCACGAAATGGCGAAAAATCAGCGAAATGCAAAAAAAGACGTGCTTCAAAAAAATGATGCGCGTGATATTTATTTTTTGACACACAACAGTTTTTTTTGGACACACGGCGGATTTTTCCGCAGGAAATTTTTGCACCCGTTTGTTGAAACAATCCGCCAATGGCGAAATGCAGAAATTTGCCGCAAATTCCTACCTAGCAAAAAATTTAGATAGCAGGCATGGACTTGTGCCGAATTTCTACATTTCGCCATTGGCAGATAGTTTTGCGAAACTTCCATGAAAACTGGGCGCAGAAAAATTTGTTGTGCGTCAAAAATGGGTGCGACCGCATCAAAAATGGGCGCAGCCGCTCCAAAAAAGAAGTGGGTGAATTTTATGGCAAAGCAAAATGGGACAGATTCGCTCATCACTACTTATCAATAATTAGAGCACAAAAAAAACTTTAGCGCCCAGGGACCAGTGCAGAAACCCATGGGGCAAATTTATTATCAAATGAAAATAATTCAAAACTTTGGATTAGAAAAAAGGTCAACATTCAAGCTGAGCTCTTTTTTTTATTTTTTTGTAAAAATCAATTGAATTTCATTTCCAATTTTTTCTTCCGCAACTCGACGCAATCACATTTTTTCATCTGAGTTTCTTTTTTGTGAATTTGTCGGGGACTGAGAACAAATGGTCAGTCTCCAAATTGTAAAAATGTCATAAATTGTCTTTTTTTTTTTTTCTTTTTTTCTCTTCTTCTTTAGCTTATGGAGACAGACAAACATCACAAACATCACAATCATCTAAATTCCAGTGGGTATGTACCGAAACTGAGGTTTATCGCCATATCGAACATCACCAGTCAGGTATAGCAGCAGTGCCAGCTTGATTTATTGGGCGCAATGGACCCTTCTAGCCCATAATTGGCATATTCACTGCTTAGTGCCCACAGACCTGCCCCACACTATTGAGCTAAATGTCGTGTATAACTTTGGCCTTGCTTAGTGCAAACCTTCTCGGTCCAGGTTGAAAGTTCTGTTTGAACCCGGTTCATATTAAGGGCAGTTCATGCTGATTGCAATTAGGTGTTTAATCTGTCAATTTTGCGTATAGTTTAACATATAGGGAAAAAAAAAAGGAAAAAAAACCCCTAACCCTGTAGGCAATTATGAATAATATACGGTGCTGGTTTCCCTTTGGGCTAAACATTAACCCTATCTGTAACAATGGCCCCTTTATTGGAGCTCCCTATAGATCCTCTCAGGTCCCTGTCTGTGTTTCAAATGTGGGGTGGGCGTGTCCTAACGGTCCATGCCAGAAGCACAGTAGGAGGGGGAGAGCCAATCACAGCCCTGCAGTCACACAGGCACAGACAGGCTTCAGTTCCCTATCAGGTCAGCCTAGCTGCTGATTGGTTCCTATCCTACAGTGCCGCCGCCCCCCTCCTGGGAAAGGAGGCAGAAGGAAGTGTAAGAGATGGGCAGGGCTAGTGAAACACTATTTTTTAAAGCCCATTCCTTCTATATTTAGATGAGTACAATTCATTGGCACAATATTTTTTTTTCACACTATATGCCCCCTTTTAATATTACCCTCTTGTTTTACAGAAACATAAACTTCTGGTGGCTTTTGTCGTTGTGGCAACAGCGATCCTTGGGAGAAAGATTTACCAAAAAAGGCATTAAATGACGAGTAACGACTCTACAATTCCATTGGTCATTAGTAAGTATGTCACTGATGTGAGAATCAATAAACTTGAACTCGTTTTTTTAGGTTATTATAACGGTATATTGGTTGCCATTGCTTCCTAAAGTGACTTGTGGCTTGAAAATAGATATTTTTTTCTTTCTAACTTTGGCTTTATTCCATTAGGATCAACAAGTCAAAGTGTCCAAGAACCTACAAGACTGAGCCACTGGAACCCCATCCGACCAATCAGCAGATACTTCCTTCAGTTTCTATCCCTCCATAGAGCACCAGCAGTAACCACGGAAGCCCACAGAAGACATGGACGGAGATGAACCAATTTATATTGTTTAACAAAAAAATGTAAAAATACTCAGGGAGCTCATCTAAGCACTTTTGCAATTTAAATTCATTATAATTTTTTTTACATTTCAAAACATTAGTCGTTTTTTTTGTTGGTCATTTTGTCCGACCGGGCCACAGCCAGGAGAAGATCTCAGCAGAAGAAGTAGATTGGCTTAGAAAAGATGAGAGACATAGGCAGAGCAACATTGGAAGAGTTTTCTTTTCTTGTTCTATAAACACAAGGAATTCTGGGAACTAATCCCAAAGAGCTCCAAGAAAACCCCATTTACATGGGTCTACCCTATAGGCTAAAGCTCACCCACTGGGTTTTTCCTGATCAGCATAGGTAGAGCCAGGAGTGGGGATACACAAACAAGCTAAAAGGGTTGAGGAGACCGCCTCACACATATGCAAATAAACCAACAGGATTCTGGGAACTAATTCCTTAAAGGACAACTAAAGCCTAAAAAAGAATATGGCTAGAAATGTTTAACTATGAGTTTTAAGCCCTTGTACCAGCCCAAAGCCACCAACGCTCTATAGAAATAAAGCCCCATGCCCCTAAAGATGCCCACAGTAGCTCTCCATCTTTTGCCTTGCCCAACTACTGCACATGCTCAGTCTGCTCTTGGCTGATGTCAGTGACCTGAGCTTAGGGATCGACTCACAATATTCTTCTTTCCCCTGCCTGCTTGGTCTGGTCACTGCCTGGTCACTATTAAACATGCATATAAGCCAACCAATCACAGTCCTGTCTGGCTGCTCCCTAAATAACTGAAGTCCTGCTCTGGCACTTTGAGCTTGGGGCGAGACTTTAGCTGAATCCTTATTGTGACTGTTCTTTCCACCTTGTAATACTGAGCCGTGTAACAAATATAAGTTACAAAGGTTCGCAACAGAGGCACTTTAAAGGAGAACTAAAGTCTAAAATAGAAAATCATTAGAAATGCTGTATTTTGTATACTGAACATAAACATAAACATTCTGAACTTACTGCACAAGCCCAGAGGTTGAGAAGCCTAATTAAAGTAATGATTTATGCTTTCAAAGTTGTCCACAGGGGGCTGCCATCTTGTTACTTTGTTATACCATCTTCTATAAGATCTGGCTCCTGCACATGCTCAGTTTGCTATGGGCTGCTGTTGGGAGGCGGAGCTTAGGGAACATAGAAAATTATCAAAACAACAGCACAAAGCCAGTGGCTGCATAAATATGCAAAAGAATCCTCCAATGAGAATCCCAGCTGATCTGTATAAATCTGGCTCCCTGTTCTCTGTTCCTGCAATTGGAGTTGGGAGCATTAAGCACAGTTTCCCAGCACTGAACAAGTCTGTCCCTTTATCCCCATGTCTGATTCCTGTGCCATATAATGACGGGAAAATGACATCATTATCTCTATATGTAAGGTACCAGCAAGGGGCCTGACACAGTGCTGGGAATCAGCATTCTCATTGGTCACTTCTCTTGCATCTATAATTAAGTTTTCAGTCAGTGAATTAGTGAATTAGGGTTGTCACCTGTCTAGTTAAGAAAATAAAAAGGGATAGTTTTGGTTCTAAACCAGGACAAACTCCACTGTTATTATTATTATTAACATTTATTTATAAACGCCAACATATCCCGCAGCGCTGTACAATAAGTGGGTTACATACATTGGACATACAGAGTAACATATAAAGCAATCAATAACCGATACAGGAGGGGAAGGGAGCCCTGCCCAAAAGAGCTTACAATTAGTGATGGGCGAAATGTTTCGCCAGGCATGCATTCATGACGAATTTCCGTGTTTCGCTATTGGCGGATTGTTTCGCGAAATGGATGAAAAAATTTGCTGCAGAAAAATTCGCCGCCCTCAAAAAAGAATAGTCGCGGGCGTCAAAAGAATAGCCACGCGACGAAATAATAGCCGCGGGTGACAAAAGAATAGCTGTGCGACTAAATAATAGCCGCGGGCAACAAAATAATAGCCGAGGGCGACAAAAGAATAGCTGCGGGCGGCGAAATAATAGTCGCGGGCGACAAAAGAATAGCCATGTGAAAAAATAATAGCCGCGGGCGACAAAAGAATAGCTGCGGGCGACAAAATAATAGCCGAGGGCAACAAAAGAATAGCCGTGTGACAAAATAATAGCCGCAGGCGACAAAAGAACAGCTGTGGGCGGCGAAATCATAGCCGCGGGCGGCGAAATCATAGCCGTGGGCGACAAAAGAATAGCCGTGTGACAAAATAATAGCCGGGAGCGACAAAAGAATAGCTGCGGGCGACATTTTTTTTTGCTGCATGACATTTTCGCCGTTTCACGAATTTTTTACCGTTTCGCTGATCTTTTGAAAGATTCGCAAATTTTTCGGCGAAGCGAAACGGAACAGATTTACGAATCACTACTTACAATCTACAAGTTGTTTTATTGTCCCTCCTTGTATCATAGCCCCATCCCCTGATAACACCAACCCACCTTTCATTGTTGTCCGATTTACTCCCCCCCCCCGATGTCACAGCCTGGGATAGGGGACAATAAAAAGGTGGGAACCCAAATTAAATGGCTCCCCAGTACTTTCCAGTTGGCTTTAATAATTAGGTAATGAAATACACAAGTATTTACCAGCAGGAATCCAATAACTAAACGTGATTCATCACTAGTTCCACTCATTGACCAAATATTCAATGCTTTGTGGGGAAATGGACTTTTGTTGCCCCTGTCTGTTCAGCCCTACTGGAAGGATGGGGAGGTTTCCTGCATAACCAATCACATTTGCCTTTCCCTTGAATCCAAAACTGTCTAACCCCCGACAGCCCTACCCAAACAACATCTGGTCTAAAATTGTCCAGATCTCCATCAAGGAAGGTTTGATTTCCCTGTGGGATTGGGACTGCATTGACTCGTTGATGCAGTGATTGGTCTGATAGGCCATATATCTGCCAGTTTAATAGGATCCTTTGGCAAAAACTGTCTAACCCCCGACAGCCCTACCCAACTAACATCTTGTCTAAAATTGTCCAGATCTCCATCGGACAGGTTTGATTTCCCTGTGGGATTGGGACCGCATTGACTCGTTGATGCAGTCATTGGTCTGATAGGCCATACATCCGCCAAACAATCGAATTAGCCCATTATCGCCCATCTTAGGTGGGCATATCAGGAGAAGATCCGCTCGTAGCGACCTGGCAGATCTTACCATGTATGGCCACCTTTAGAATACTGCAGACTGGCAAAACTAAAAGGGTAGAATTAACACAATATTAGCCTTGAAGGCACATAAAAGGCTACTTGCAAATGATCTGGCACTACTGAGCTAGCACTGCTGAAGGAGCCGCACCCAGTACAGTATGTGAACACACTCCTCCTTTGTTTATAATGCGGTATAATTAGCCTTATATTACATTGCACACCTGATAATAGCAGAAAAGGCAGAGATCCCGGATACTCGAGCACACAAAGTATATATAGAACAAGTCATTCTTCTCCTGTTTGGAATGTGGCCCAACGAGTCTAGGGCAGAGGCAGAGAAAGAGAATATCTCGTTTTATTTTGCATTGTGAAAGTAAAGGTGTCGCGGCACATGGGATTTGCTCAGGATTCTACCCCTTGGAACTCCTGCGCCCCAGCTACAAGGACCATCGCATAAATCCAGGTAAGTCCTAAAATGTTTGGGCCATTTGTTCCAAGGACAGTAGATGGGGAATGGTGGTGTCGAGCTCTGTTCTGGGACCCAACAAGTTCTGCTGGTATTTAGAACAGCCCTTGGTCCTGATACCCAACTGGATGTCTACCCTTGGTGAGGAACTCATGGCTACACTAAGGGTCTACAAAGGGATGTATGTTTGCCCTTTATATAGCCACACCTCACACCCTGGCATTACTTGCAGGGTATAATTATCAATAGACCAGTGAAGACAGGGGTTTCCAATGTGCTTGCGAACAAAATAATTCTTGGTGGTAATGGTCCTAATTTGTCAATGAAAGCGTTTTCCTTCCTTGGAGGTATGTAGAGAGTCATGAATTACAACTGACACTTAGGGATTATGAATATATGAATGGTACTAGAACGTTGGGAGCAATTACACATATAGGGTAACTTGTACCCTATTGTTTAATTTTTGTTTTACTGACCCATGTACCCCAATGTTCATCCAAAGACTACCATTTGGAAATAGGTCTGTGCTCTTCTAGCACCCCTGTGCCAAATTCTCTGTATGTACCCTGCCATGTACAGACATACCTTCATACCTTCATACCTTAATCTTAACCTTTTCTATTGGGTTCCCAGATTATGTTTATGTTAGGGTCTATTTACTTTCTGCCTATTGGCATAAAATACAAGGATTGGATGGTGTAGAAGAAAATGCACTTTTTTTATAAATACATAATTTACCACCACTTTTTGGGGCGTTTTTCCAGCCTAAATCATTTTATACAGTATGACCAATAGGCTCTTTAGGGTATCAAAGAGGACCATAGAGACCCAATGTAATCACCAAGACTTACATTCTACCATTATCTTCTTCAGAAAGGACAATGCCTGAAGAGCTCATAAAGAAGCCATTGCTTGGGATCTTCTCCAGAGATCATCAGGCCAACTATGAGTGGCTGATCGACTGCCTCTTGAAATACTCTGCTGTCCCAGACATCCGCCCGGTCTACATTGGCAATAACACTGGCCTGACCTTTAGAGATGCAGTTTCCAAATGCACCTTTGCCATTGTGTACCACACACTGAAGAGAGGGAGGATAAATATCACCAATGTGACCGACTCGTTGTACGATGATGAACTCGCATATCTGTGCGCCAGCCTAGGTAAGGGTAATGCCATCTGTTCAGTGGTAACAAAAATGTATGTATTTATTTTATAAATCAACATGAAATCAATTATTTCAGCCAAAGTTAGGGGCATATGTATGAGCTAGTGAAGGGATCATCCTCTTGTAAAAGCTTTTGGGGTATTTTTCAGAGAAAGCTGTAGAGATCTGCCATTACTACCAAAACTGGCCAAAAAAATTGTGCCAAAAACGTCCTTCTCGCTGGCTAAACATACATTATATGGATATGTAGTAGCCACAATATGTAGTGACCCATCAGGCACACAATTAATGTTCTTTTCCCGCTGAGATAAGTCTAATAAAATTAAGAAGCATCCTTATATTATGTAGGGGGAATGAGGTGACAATGATGCCCTATACAATAAATGAGTTCAAAATGGCAGGTCTCACTCCTTGTACAAGGAACTAAAGTTACTGGAAAGAGCCTAAAGGTGGCCATACATGGTAGCCCTGGCCTGCATCCCTTCAATGTGATCTGATCTAATATTGGCCCCCTGAAGGTGGGCATTTCAGAGGAAGATCTGTTTGTTTGGCAAGGTAGCGTATCTTTACGTGTACGGCCCCATTAAGAACCCCTCAGCTAATTTCACCAACCACGTTCTTTGCCACTTTTTGGACGAGCATCTGACTATTTCTGGGGGGCTTGTTTGTTTGGTTAAATAAGCCATTAATGTCTTCAAAGAGACTCTAGGGGAAATAAAGGACAATGAAAATAAATATAGAATACATTCTAACAAAAGTAGAATCGTTTATACAAGAAGGTTCGTGCATTCACAGACTCTGAATGGCTGCGCCTCCTTTAGAATTCTCTGGTCGGTTGCAGTTGCAGAAAGCTGCTCCCATCCGTGTTACTAAACTTAAACATAAAGACACCAGAAAAGCGGGTTTTCTGTGCACAGAACATCTCAGCTACATTGAGGCATTGCCTTCCAATGTGCCCTATACACAAACAAAGGTGGTTTGTCATGAGATATCTTGTCATCGTGCCAAACCAATGCACTCCTTCCATGAACATTGCCAGTTATGGCTTTCTTAGAAGGCAATAAAGGCATTCCATGCTGGGCACAATCTCCTCATCATAAGTGTTGTGTATATATGTGTTGTGTATTACAGTACTCCCCAACCAGTGGCTTGTGAGTAACATTTTGCTCACCACCCCCCTTGATGTTGCTCCCAGTTGCCTCAAAGTAGGTGCCCATTTTTTGGAGACAAGTTTTGGAAGCACAGAAACACAGTTTTACCCCAAGCAGAGCCTCCTGTAGGCCGGCAGTCAACATGGGGCTACCAAATAGCCAATCACAGCCCTTTTTTGGCATCCCCAAAGAACTTTTTTCATGCTTGTGTGGCTCACCAACATTTTACAAGAGTAGAGTAAAAAGAGATTGAGGTTCCTTATCTAAATAATCACATCATCTACACATCGTCTCAATAATCGCTCTTGTGTGCAGGTAAAGACAATGTCATTGTTGTGATTGATGACCTGGAGAACATCAGCCCTGATGATAGGAACAGAATACTGGAGATGCAGCCGAGCATAGGGTATTTGGCAAGGGATGTCTTCCTATTCAGCACCATAGAAAAAGAACGGATACCTCTGGGTAATCCAAAGAAGAAGAATGTGATTCCTGACCCTAAACTGGCACAACTTGTCGATATAATAAAAGGTAAATACCATACTGAAATAGTCAGTCTATTCAAGGGATGTTATACAAACCAGTGGCCTATTTGGTCTACAGAATTCTTTGTCTTTCTAAAGGGATTTTAGGAAAATCTGCCCATTGGAGGACACACTTCTATAAGGGCAATAGAGCAATAATGGCTATAACTATAGAGAAAGCAGGCCCAGGGTACATGGGGGCCTGGACTACAGGGTCTGCTTCCTCTATAGCTTTATCGAACCCCCTTCCCAACAATCTCCTACGTGAGAGCTAGTGGGCGGGGATGGGGGAATGTGAGGGTGTGGAGTTGGGATGTAAGGGGTGGGCGGGGAGTATGAGAAGGGAGGGTGGGTGTGGAATGGAAGAGGGGGGTAATGTTTGCTTTGTCCCTCAGAAGATTTGTTTGCAGAGGGGCCCAGGGCAGTCTAGGAACACCACTAATAAACTTATATAAATGCAATGTTTTTGCTAAAAATGTATATAACGTATACAACGCCATTTATTTTCCATTTCCGTTATTTTCTTTGACAACCATTTCTAATTGAAAAAATAGACTGTGCCTACACCTGTATTAAAATTAAAATTGGGAAGAACACATCTATTGGCCAAACAATGTTGAACAGTATCTAAATTTTCAAATGAAAAGTTGGGAAAAACAAATTTATTGGGCTGAACAATGTTGAACAGTATCTAAACATTCAAATTAAGTTGGGGAGAGCAAATGTATTGGGCTGAACAATGTTGAACAGTATCTAAACATTCAAATTAAGTTGGGGAGAGCAAATGTATTGGGCTGAACAATGTTGAACAGTATCTAAACATTCAAATTAAGTTGGGGAGAGCAAATTTATTGGGCTGAACAATGTTGAACAGTATCTAAATATTTAAATTAAGTTGGGGAGAGCAAATTTACTGGGTTGAACAGTATCTAAATATTTAAATTAAGTTGGGGAGAGCAAATTTATTGGGCTGAACAATGTTGAACAGTATCTAAATATTCAAATGAACAGTTGGTGAGAGCAATTTTATTGGGATAAACAATGTTCAGCATCAACGTATTCAAATTAAAACTAAGTTGTGTTTTCCTTTTACATTGTGAGGAGCTATATTCTAATTGAGACATTTCTCCTTCCAACAGGTCATCATCATACAAGAAAACAATGCAATGTAAGTCACATTTCACTTGTTTAATATCAGCCAAATTTCATAGAAAATCCCAAATTTTGTTGAAAATGTAATAAATGATAGACAAGAAATGGCAATATATTTGTGTATAATGTGTTTCATAAGTAGAAGTGACCTTAGGCATAGAGATCTGATTGGCCGAGTTGGCAAATGTTATTGACTGTAACTGTATCACTGGAATATATATATATATCAGTAAATATTGCCCTTTTACATCCTTTCCCTTGAGCCGCCATTTTGTGATGGGCTGTGTGCTCCCTCAGAGATCACCTGACAGGAAGTGATGCAGCTCTAACTGTAATAGGAAGTAGTGTGGGAGGAAAATGCAGAACTCTGCCCATTCATTGGCTGATGGAGCCTAGCATGTATGCGTGCCTTGGCTTGTTTGTGAGCATTATGAATCCTATGATCCCAGGGGGCGGCCCTTAGTACTTAAAATGGCAGTTTTCTATTTAGGATTACCCAATGGCACATACAACTAATACTACTAAACGTATACTACGTTATATTTAAGGGGTTAAGGTGGACATACACAGGCCAATAAAAGCGGGCAACTATCTGAGTCAGCAGTCTATCAGCCCGCGGATGGGGCCCAACATCTACCCAATATATGGGTAGATGTTAGATGTTGGTTGGGCAGGTTTAAAAATCCCATTGATGCAAGGAGTGCCAAGGCTTATTGATCATCGCTCATTTGGCAAACAAGAAGATCTTTCTGTGTCTCTTTGGATAGATATGCGGACAAAAGTCAGTGATACGCCTACACAACTGGACAACATGTATTGTGTAATAGGCACAAGGGTAACCAATGTATTGGTTTAAGATGATGGCAATCAAATCTATTTTTTTCTTACAGATAAACGACCCTTGCAAAATTGGCATAATCGTTGCAGTCGTTGTTATTGTGAGTTTCGTTATCGCTGGATTAATATACGCCGCTGAGGAACATCTGATATAATGACCTCAAAGTCCCCAGGGAATGACTATAGACACCACCCAGATGCTTACTATAGAGTCCCAAGGGAAACTGCTGCATGAAGCTGGTTGTACTGTAGGTTCTACACTGCTAGGTTGTGAAGGTGGTGTTACCTTGCAAAATTTGGCAAAATCCTATTTTTTTGTATGAACATACATCCAAACACACACACAATGTAAAATAACTCATATTGGCTCTCTCTGTTGAAAGTTAGTTCTTGCACCAATCCCCAGTCCTTTTGCCTTGCATCAAGCTGGTGGTTGCATTGGTTAAGGTGTTAAGTACAGGGTCTCCTTTTGCCTTTCACCAAGCTGGCATTGCATGTACTTTTCTAAATAAGGTGTTAAGTACAAAGAGTCAACACACACAAACCCTGGAATTAACACCTGAGTTGAGTTACCAGCTGGAAGAGATGCTATTCACACCTACAATGACCAGGTTGGATATAGATTTCTCAATGCCAAGGCCCCATCAAGTACAATGAGATGTTAACTAATTCTACACTGTATTGTATATAAGACATGGGGGAATAGTTGCAAATTCTGCTGTGTGATGAAAGGCAATGAGTTAATCCTGATGCATAACCAATAGGTAATTAAGAGTTGATATACTGTAGATGCTGGAATCATCGCCAAGTTGAAGAAACCTACAGGCCTACCAAGCACACCATTAAAGGTCCTTCAACAAGTTCAGCAGGTCCTGCATTCAAACCATCCAAGCAACTGGCACCAGAAGTCAACCAACTTCCAACAAGACAACCAACATCCAACAATACAACCAACATCAATGGGTTATGGTCACACAAAGCAATGGTTGGCTGTGCCATTGGCAACTTGGTACTTGACCACCCTTGGCCACCATAGAGTCATTGTTATAATATTGTAAATACTTTATTTTCCATAATAAAGAGCCAGTAACACAAAAACAACGAGAAGTATTAATTTGACCTTTATTTCTATCCTGTATGTGGTCATGTGATACCTTTCAAGGAAACCCAGGTTTATTTTCTAACATTTAACCATATAAATTGTCCTTTTATAACCCTAAAAGCTGAACTTGTAAAGATAATAATCTGGTCAAACAGTAAGAAGACTGTCTATAAAGTGCACATCAATCATATGTGGGCCTCTTTATGGGTTTTCTAGGAGATGGCTGGGGGCTTATGGAACCTTGGTTCCTGGGTAACCAGGTCAAAGTCTATGGGGGTTATGTAATAAAAGGCACTAAATTTGCCCAGGAGCTGTAACCCAAAGCTACTAATCAGCAGGTAGAATTTACTGGTCACCTGTGTAAAAGCAAACATCCTATTGGTTGCTATGGGTTACTGCTACTGGGCAAACGTAGTGCCTTTTATTACATAACCCCCTATAAAACCTACTTTTATTGTTACGTTGGAACACTTCTGCCATCGGTGTCCCATAAGAACTGCCTTAAAGCAACATCAACACAAAACCCCAGTACAGTAGAAATAGAAGCAGTGTGGACATTAATACCAAGGTCCAACCTTTAGTACCATTATTTTCAACAAGTCTTCAGATAATACATATTGATGGCTTGGGCCAGAGAGACCTATGGACTGAAAATAAATGTTAAAATAAACATATTATTCATAAGATTTCAGCAGAATTTTTGTGTGTATTGTGTTTAAATACAGTGAGACAATTAGCACTTTCTCCCATATGACCAATCGCTTACAAACCTTCATTTCTCCTTCCTGGATGGAATACACTCCCATGATTGGTTCAGTTCTCTTCTTAATAAAACATAACTTTCTGGTTCCGTACTTCTTCTTTTCCTTGTCTGGCAAATCCCTGCCTCAGCCATGTCCCATTAGTTCCTATTCCACCACCAAGGTTTATTTCTACCTCCAGCACATTTCCTATGCCAACCCATACCAACCCACTCCAACCTACACCAACCCATGCCAACCTACACCAACCCACACCAACCCACACCAACCTACACCAACCCACACCAACCCACACCAACCCACACCAACCTACACCAACCCACACCAACCTACACCAACCCACACCAACCCATGCCAACCTACACCAACCCACACCAACCTACACCAACCCATGCCAACCCACACAAACCTACGCCAACCTACACCAACCTACACCAATCCACACCAACCCATGCCAACCTTGACCAACCCATGCCAACCTACACCACTCCTCACCAACCTACACCAACACATGCCAACCCACACCAACCCACGCCAACCCACACCAAACTACACCAACCCACTTCAACCCACACCAACCCACACCAACCCATGCCTCTATGCTCTCATGGGTACAGCCCCCTGCAAGCTCCCCACCACTTTTTGACTACAAGATCCTTATACCCTGGACCTTCAAAAGACTACTTGAGTAATGTAATTTGACTCCATTCACCCCCAGCAATCCTCTGACCCACTGGATCAAAATCCCACCTTGCCCTTAGTTCAGCATTCATTCCTTCATATATTCATATTCACTCAGCCTTTAATGCATAAGTGAATCTTCTCCTTTAGCTAGGGTTGCCATGTAGCCGCTGTTTGACCAACCGATTGGGTAAATCACCAGTAATGGCCTATAAATCCCTCCCTTTCCTGATCCTTTTCACTGCTGATGACCCTTTATATCTATGGGCCCACCACTGCTCTGCCTATAACCCCGCCAGTCCATTCATCCACCTTTACCCTTACTGAAATCCCAACTAAGATATAATTACCCCTTATTGGGGGCAGAACAGCCCTATTGGGTTTATTTAATGGTTAAATGATTCCCTTTTCTCTGTAATAATAAAACAGTACCTGTACTTGATCCCAACTAAGATATAATTACCCCTTATTGGGGCAGAACAGCCCTATTGGGTTTATTTCATGGTTAAATGATTCCCTTTTCTCTGTAATAATAAAACAGTACCTGTACTTGATCCCAACTAAGATATAATTACCCCTCATTGGGGCAGAACAGCCCTATTGGGTTTATTTCATGCTTTCAGCAGACTTAAGATATAGACATCCAAATTATGGAAAGACAGCCCCAGGTCTGAGCATTCCGGATAACAGGTTCCGTACCTGTAATATACAAATTACCATGCAAGTGATTGCTTAACATATTGGTATGTGACCAAACCAGTCTGCTGTTATGAGGAGGAAGAGAGGAGAGGAAAGGTTATATAACTTTACATAGTGAAAGTAAATGGTTTACAGATCTGTACGCAGGATCCTATTCTATTCTTTTCTACTGCCCCAGCTCCAAGGATCATCTGAAAAAAAATTCTAGGTAAGTCCTAAATGGTTCTGGGCATTTAATGGGTGGTGCTTATAGTTACTGCTGGGATTTGGTACAGTCCAAGATGGTGGGGCAAGAACTGGGACCTGATAAACATCTCCATTCCTATTCCTACTATGGAACCTACAGCAGTGTGTGCACTGTGAATCCTATGATCCCAGGGGGCGGCCGTCAGGTACTGTTTTATTATTACAGAGAAAAGGGAATCATTTAACCATTAAATAAACCCAATAGGGCTATTCTGCCCCAATAAGGGGTAATTATATCTTAGTTGGGATCAAGTACAGGTACTGTTTTATTATTACAGAGAAAAGGGAATCATTTAACCATTAAATAAACCCTATAGGGCTGTTCTGCCCCCAATAAGGGGTAATTATATCTTAGTTGGGATCAAGTACAGGTACTGTTTTATTATTACAGAGAAAAGGGAATCATTTAACCATGAAATAAACCCAATAGGGCTGTTCTGCCCCCAATAAGGGGTAATTATATCTTAGTTGGGATCAAGTACAGGTACTGTTTTATTATTACAGAGAAAAGGGAATCATTTAACCATGAAATAAACCCAATAGGGCTGTTCTGCCCCAATAAGGGGTAATTATATCTTAGTTGGGGTCAAGTACAGGTACTGTTTTATTATTACAGAGAAAAGGGAATCATTTAACCATTAAATAAACCCAATAGGGCTGTTCTGCCCCCAATAAGAGGTAATTATATCTTAGTGTCTAAAAAAGGGCATTGACTCAAGGGATGAAACATAATTTTGCCCCTTTATAGGTCCCTGGTAAGGCCTCACCTTGAGTATGGGGGCAGTTTTGGGCTCCAGTCCTTAAGAAGGATATTAATGAGCTGGAGAGAGTGCAGAGACTGCAACTAAACTGGTTAAGGGGATGGAAGGGTTAAGCTATGAGGTGAGACTGTCAGGGTTGGGGTTGTTTTCTCTGGAAAAGAGGCGCTTGCGAGGGGACATGATTACTCTGTACAAGTACATTAGAGGGGATTATAGGCAGATAGTTTGGTAAGTATAGGTTGTGGGTGCTGGGTTTACTTGATGGACTCTGGTCTTTTTTCAACCCTATGTAACTATGTAACTATCCCAATCATCCCTCCTCCCCCTCCCCTCCTCTCCCTCCCTCCTCCCCCTCCCCTCCTCCTCCTTTCTCTACGTCATGCCGCTTCACTTTTCCATGTGACACAGCATGCTGACTCTAAACATCCAGTTGCCTAGCAACCCGCTCAACCAGGAAGCGACAAGCTTCCCCAGCCCTGCCGTTCCGCACTCCCCCACCCCTCTCTCCCTCCCTCTGCATTCATCTTCTTTCCCCTTTTCCTGTTATAAATACAGTATATTAGATAACTACAAAAATAATTTTCTTCAGGAAGGGGAATGGCTGGATTTCAAAGAAAGACCCCATTGCTTGGAATCTTCTCCAGAGATGACCAGGCCAACTATCAGTGGCTGATTGACTCGGCATACTCGGCCGTTCCAGACATCCGACTGGTCTACATTGCCAATGACAGTGGTGAGACCTTCAGAGAGGAAGTCCACAAATGCACCTTTGCCATTCTGTATCACACAGCGACCCGGGGGAGGATAAACATCACCAATGTAACTGACTCATTGTACGATGTTGAACTCCAATATCTGTACAATATCCTAGGTAGGGGCAATGTCTACTGTTATGTACATGGAATTCATATTACAGAACCTGTATGTGTTGGGTCTGGTCATTAGTAATAACATTATAATATAACATAAAGACATAACATTGCTTGCCATTGCTTGGAAAAGCTGAAAGGACAATAGAACTCAACACAACACTCCTGAAGACCCAAACAGAAGACATGATGTTCTGGAGCAGGGGTCCTCAAACTTCTGAACCAAGGGGCTGTATCAAGGGCCCCTCTGACGTTGGGGGGCCGGACCGCCATCATCACAACCACCCCCCTCTTCCCGTCGTTGGTAAACTGTGGGTCAAACTGGTCGCATTCCCCCCCAAACCCCACCCCCGTGGTTGCCAAACTGTGGGCCAAACTGATCGCATTCCCCCCCAACCAATCCTCCCCCCCCGCGCTCCGTTTGTCCGTCACCAGTGCTCCGATCAGCTGTCCGTCCACCCTCCCACTGAGTCCTACCTGTACCAGTTCCCCCCCATCTGCCGTCTGTCCTCCCTCTCAACTCCTCCGTCCCGCTCCCCGCTGGGTCCTCTCTCTCCGCTGCCAGGGCTGAGGACGCAGCGGGGGGCCGGGTAAATTCCCCTGGGGGGGTCGGATCCGGCCCGCGGGTCATAGTTTGAGGACCGCTGTTGTGGAGAAACTCCATTCATGAGTCCATGATGAGTTTTATTTTAAAACTTTCACTTTTCTGTAAATATACCCTATAGGGCATAATTATTTACACTGGAGACCAACATCTCCGATGATGTTGCCTACAGATAGTTACTTAGTTATAAAGGGTTTAAAAAAGACCAGAGTCCATCAAGTTCAACCCTTTGAAGTAAATCCAGCACACACAACCTATAGATCTTACAACCTAGATCACAACCTAGATCTTTGCGTTTACATAGTTACATAGGGTTGAAGAAAGACCAGAGTCCATCAAGTTCAACCCTCCCAAGCACACACGACCTATAGATCTTACAACCTAGATCACAACCTAGATCTTTGCGTTTACATAGTTACATAGGGTTGAAGAAAGACCAGAGTCCATCAAGTTCAACCCTTCCAAGTAAACCCAGCACACACAACCTATAGATCTTACAACCTAGATCTTTGCGTTTACATAGTTACATAGGGTTGAAGAAAGACTAGAGTCCATCAAGTTCAACCCTTCCAAGCACACACAACCTATAGATCTTACAACCTAGATCACAACCTAGATTTTTGCGTTTACATAGTTACATAGGGTTGAAGAAAGACCAGAGTTCATCAAGTTCAACCCTTCCAAGCACACACAACCTATAGATCTTACAACCTAGATCTTTGCATGTACATAGTTACATAGGGTTGAAGAAAGACCAGAGTCCATCATGTTCAACCCTTCCAAGTAAACCCAAAGTCTTCTAACTTGTTGGTGACCACTCAAATCTAATTGCTGATTGGTTACTATGGGTAACATCATCAGTGATGTTCACCTCCTAGGTTCAATGTTTAAAATTGCACGGGTCACATGTTCCTTTGCCTGACACTATTCTCCCTATAGGTGTTGAGTATAAATAGGTTGTTCTTCAGGTCGCCTTACTGATTGTTCTTCTGCACAGGGAAAGAGAATGTCGTGGTTGTCATTGATGACCTGGAGGACAGTTCGGTTGAGAAGGACAGAATCCTGGAGTCACAGCCAAGGTTGGGACATTTAGCAAGGGACGTGTTCCTGTTCAGCGTCGAAGAGAAAGAAAGGATACCACTATTTAATCAGCAGAAGAATGTGATTTTTGATCCCAAAGTGGCCCAACTCATCAGACTAATAAAAGGTACAGTAAGCATCAAGTTTCCATGGATGAGCAAAAATGACTACTTGAAGGTCATAGGATTCACAGTGCACACAAACAAGCCAAGGCACACATACATGCTAGGCCCCATCAGCCAATGAATGGGCAGAGTTCTGCCTTTTACTCCCACACTACTTCCTGTTACAGTTAGAGCTGCATCACTTCCTGTCAGCTGATCTCTGAGGGAGCACACAGCCCATCACAAAATGGCAGCTCAAGGGAAAGGATGTAAAAGGGCAATATTTACTGATATATATATTCCAGTTTGGGGAGATTCTTTAATAGGCCACTTAACATAATAGAAACTGTCTGTTGGTTACGTATTCCTTCTGTGGGTGTAGTTTCCCTTTAAATTATTTGTTAAATGTTCACGGTTTGCTAATGTATGTTCTCCTCTTTCCAACAGATCATCAACAAAGGAGGCAATGTAATGTAAGTGTCAGTTCTCATAACTATCAGTTACTTAACATTAGCTGCAAAGAACTGACCAAAAAAAGGGTTTCTAACCAACCCACGTGACCCCGGTATCCAACTGTGTGATACCTGTTGACCATAGGCACAGATATTTCACTGGGCAATTCAGTTGATGGCTGCCTAACCATCGCTGAATTGTTACTGTCCAACTATTGGTGTCTACTGGAATAGGGAGGGGCCACAGATAACCCTCACTTGCTTGTTTGGGCCACCCCCAAATGAATAGATGAGGAAAGTGCCTCTGCAACCTACCCCTAGTCCTTAGGCCCTGTTTAGAGTTACTACTATCCACCTATTTATTTTTTTATGATTTTTTGGATTAAATTGCTTTCCAACACTTCTTAAGGTTTAAACCTGACCTGAAGGAGCCCTAAGGGTCCTTTCTCTTTTCCCCCAACTAAATGGCGCTGTAGTTTAGAAAAGTAACCTGCCTAGGTTTTATGCCCACAACCTGTACATTATTCTTCAAGGCTTGTAAGATCTGAAGGCAGGCCCTATGGACCAGAAAAAAAATTACAGATTGTCTATTGACCTTTTTGGTCTCTTTAGATCAGTGGTTCTCAACCTTCCTAATGCCGCAAACCTTTAATACAGTTCCTCATGTTGTGGTGACCCCCAACCATAAAATTATTCCTAAGACCATCGGAAATATGTGTTTTCCAATGGTCTTAGGTGACCCCTGTGAAAGGGTCGTTCCACCCCCAAAGGGGTCCCGACCCACAGCTTGAGAACTGCTGCTTTAGATAGATATCTAATGACAAAATCATTGAACAAGGCAATAATTTGGTTCAAGATGGTCATCAAATCTCTCTTTTTTTGTTGTTTCAGATAAGTGCCCAATGCAAAGTTGGAATAATACTTATAGCCATTGCTATTGTGTTTCTCATTATTGGTGTGCTAATATACACCGGGCAGATTCCTTTGCTATGACGACCCGAAGAAATTACAAAATGGCTATGGAGATGACAAAAGCATTTAGAATTGAGTTCTAAAGGAAACATAACCTATAATAGGGTGCCCTTTAGAGTAGTCCCCAAGTAAAGCCTTTTGTATGGTTATCACCAGTGTGAAGTACAGAATAAATAAAGGACCTTTATCTTCCCTAATCTTGTGTTTCGGGGGCACAAACCAACGTGGAAATATTTGAAGATCAGTTCAGCATGGTAAGACAAATATCAGAACAGGCCAAAAAGAACTCATCAAATGAACTTGGGATAAAACCTGGAACAGAAGGAAACCAGATAGAAGGTCATAGAGAAGATAGAGGAGTCCAGGAAAGGTTCTGCTGTGTAATGTAAGGCAATGAGTGGTGCCTGATACAAACATGTCTACAGCTGAATTCATGTTTCAAACAGCAATGAATCATGGTCATGCAAAGATATCGCCACCCAAAGCACAGGTTGGCTGTACCAGATATGGAACAAGAAGGCCATAGAGGAGATAGGGGAGTCCAGAGGAAGGTTCTGCTGTGTAATGTAAGGCAATGAGTGGTGCCCGATACATACATGTCTACAGCTGAATTCATGTTTCAAACAGCAACGAATCATGGGCATGCAAAGATATCGCCACCCAAAGCACCGGTTGGCTGTGCCATATGCATTTTGGTTCTTAACCACCAAGAATTCCCCCATAATGTCAATTCCTGGAGATACATGTGATACATGTAAATATTACACTGCATTTTCTATAATAAAGTTACACAGGAACAACAAGAAGTATTGATTTCAGTTGACACAATCTTTATTGCTGTCCTGTATCTGTAAAAGGATATCTTTATAGAGAAGGTTCTGGCTTATTGCACTGAATCGGCTTCCTTGCACCAGATATAATAAAGCTAAGCATACATAGCCAGATACTGTTTGCCCACCTGGCCAGTCATGACTGATTTAAGCCTCTAATGTGTTTAAAGGCTGAATAGAAAGGTAGAAAGATTGACAGCCAGTATATAAATAAAGATATACAGACCGATGGCAAATTGTATTGGCCAACCAAGGCCTCCATTATATTAAAGGTGAACTGCTCCTCAACCTTTATTTTCAGTAAGTCTTCAGATAATACTTATTGTTGGCTTTGGCCAGAAAGCCTTATGGCAGTGATCCCAAACCAGTGGCTCATAAGCAACATGTTACCCACCACCCCATCTTTGATGTTGCTCCCCATGGCCTCAAAGTAGGAGCCTGTTTTTACATTTCAGGCTTGGAGACAAGTTTTGGAAGCCCAGAGACACAGTTTTGCTCCAAGCAGAACCTCCTGCAGGCTAGTGGTCAACATTGGGCTACCAAATAGCCAATCAGGAGCCCTTATTTGGCACCCCCAAAGAACTTTTTTCATGCTTGTGTGGCTCACCAACACTTTTTACATGTGAGTGTGGCTCATGAGTAAAATAGGTTGCCTTACGGAATGAACGGATTGTTGGCTGGTCGGGCTTCTGTTACCAGCCAATCTAGAGTAAGACATGAAACAAACATCTATAATTCTTCCTTGGAACATCCACTGTGGCCTACTGAATTGTTGTCAACTCTTGGACATACCCCTATGGTGTAACAATATATACAGCAGACCCCCCCGGGTGGGGTTTGGGCAACGGGAGGGCCCAGACCACGGGGTCTGCTGTACCTTAGTCCCTGGCTCCTCTCCTACCTTTAATATAGTGGTCAGGTTGGGAGCAGGGACTGGTAACGTCGGGCCATCTCAAGAGATTTTTCTGCAGGGGGGACCAGTGCCACCAAGTTACGCCACTGCTCCTAATGATGCCCGAAACACCCCATATAATATTGAAAGCAGAGGGATAAGGTAGGCTGTAGTTCATCAAAGTAGATATAACTTATCTAGCACCTAGAACCATATCCAGTACTAACATGGACACACCCCTCCATCTTATCATACAGCACACATACTGCATAGTCAGCATTGTTTCCATATGCATGACATATACAGAATGATACATGATATTGGTATGTGACTTAACAAGTCCGATGTTATGCGGAGGTAGAGAGGAAATCTTTAATGTCGTATAGCGAAGGTGAATATCTTACAGCACAGACCATCTACACGGGATCCTGTCCCTTGGCACTCAGGCTACTGCCCCCCAAGTCATCTGGAAAAATCCAGGTAGGTCCTAAACTGTTTTGGGCACTTGTTTCTGGGGAACTGAGAATGATGGTAACAAGCTCCATTTGGTCACTATTCTGGGACGGAGCTTGCCTGGTACTTGGTATAGTCTATGGTAGTGGTGGGGGGGGGACTAGGAACTATAAATATGAATATTCTATATTACTCCTAGTATAAATCCCAAGGTGCACAGCGCTCAAAGCGAAAAAGTGCTGCTCATTGAACTAGCCATAAGTCACGCCTGAATCACTTGGAGGTATTAACTGAGCTGTGAAGACAGAGGTTTCCAAATTTAGTTAGTATTTTTCTTTATAAAACCTGTTTAGCCAATGATATCAAAGATCAGTGTACAGCAGGGATCCCCAACCAGTAGCTCGGGGGCAACATGTTGCTCCCCAACCCCTTGGATGTTGCTCTCAGTGCCCCCAAACCAGGGAGTTATTTTTGAATTCCTGACTTGGGGGCAAGTTTTGGTTGAATAAAAACAAGATTTCCTACCAAATAAAGCCCCTGTAAGCTGATAGGGTGCATAGAGGCCCCTAATAGCCAATCACAGCCCTTATTTGGCTCCTCCATGAACTTTTATGGTGCTTGTGTTGCTCCCCAAGTCTTTTTACATTTGACTGTGGCTCAGAAAGTTTGGGGACCCCTGTTGTACAGTATTTGGCCATTGGGTGTTCAGAGTGGAATCTGTGACTTATTGGTTGACTGACCATATTTAAGGACCAGATTCAATTGGATGAGAACATTTTCATTTATGGTTTCATATGAAAACTCCATTGATGTCTATGGAAAACTCTAGAACTGAATATTTCTTTCTTGATGAGTATTATCTCATGGAATTAAATCTGGCCCATAATGCTTATCTAGTCATTCAGCAGTCAGGCCTGCCTGTGTGTGCCCAGTATTAGACTAATGTCATATGAAAAAACAGTTGCCTAAACGGTAATTGGTAGCCTCCTTATCTAGCTCTTTGATGATCGTTGCTCCCAATGGCCTCAAAGCTGATTTATGTGATATATTTTTATAAAGACCTACATGGAAAGTTGCTACAAATAGGTCATTCTATAACATAATAAAAGTTAACCTGAAGGTGAACCACCCCTTTAAGTATTGCATTGAATGTTGTCCTCCACCGTTACCATACATAGGTAGCATGGAGTAGCCTTGTAGCCTTCTAGCTGACGATATGGGTCCCTTAGACCGATTCGGCAGCTAATCGGCCCGTGTATGGGCACTACCGACGGGCCTGCCCGACCGATATCTGGCCTGAAATCATCCAGATCTCCATCGGGCAGGTTTAAAATTTAGTCGGATCGGGGACACATCGGCTCGTTGATGCAATTCCCGAACCAACGGATGCCTATACCCGTCGTTCTAATTAAATTTTTTGGCCCCAGGGCCAAACGACCGAATTAGCCTGATATTGCCCCCTGTAGGTGGGGATATCGGGAGAAGATATCTTACCGTGTATGGCCACCTTTATTTCATGGTAGTGATTCCGTCACCAATCTATGCCATGTTGGAACTGAAATCATGATCTGCAGAAAAAACTTGGCGGCACAGTACCCCAGAAAAAAAATAACCAATAAATGGGATTTTTCAGTCTCTGAAAAATACACAATATATAAGAAAACGACAAACTCATTAGTTACAATGTCATATTTTTATCTTCAGAAAGGAAGATGACTGGAGGGCAAATAAAGAAGCCATTGCTTGGAATCTTCTCCAGAGACGATCAGACCAACTATCAGTGGCTGATTGACTCGGCATACTCGGCCGTTCCAGACATCCGACTGGTCTACATTGGCAATGACAGTGGCCAGATCTTCAGAGAGGAAGTCCACAAATGCACCTTTGCCATTCTGTATCACACACTGACCCGGGGGAGGATAAACATCACCAATGTAACTGACTCACTGTACGATGTTGAACTCAAGTATCTGAATGATATTCTAGGTAAGGTCAATGTCTTCTACTGCATACCTGGAATTATATTCATAGAACATGAATGTTCGGCATTGGGTCAAGGGTAACAAAACAATCTTGCCATTGCTTGGAAAAGTTGAAAGGAAAGGAAAGGAAGAGACAACTCAGTCACAACATTGAACATGCCATTTAGAAGCCTGAAGATCCAGACAAAAGACGGGAAATTCTTGAGAAACACTATCCATATGGGCAGCAGGAATCAGGCCTGACTTTGCAGGCAGGCGCCATTTTGTGGACACTGTTATTAAGGCATATTGTGTATAACCCCAAAATATTGTATTTAGGTGACGTCTAGGAAGTGCTAAATGAAAAGTGAAAGTGCTTCCCTTTAGCTTTCTACACAAATGCAACTGCCAATAAGCTTCCATTCCGGCTGCCCTGACATAAAGAATTAGCAGAATATACCTCCTTGGAGATATATCTAAAGAAGTGTATGGCAAGAAGAATTCTGTAGACTTATTGAGAGTCCCCTGTAGTAAATTCAACTAGTAAGTAGAGGACTAGGAACTCGGGAACCACACAGGCCACACCCTGTTACACCTATCCCATTATATCCTGCCCTGTCTTGCATAAATATGGACATTTAGGAGATCTAAAGGGCCAAGAACGTAGGAAAAATTATACCCTTATCTTTTTCATCAAGACTGTGCTTAGTACAGGTGAATACTTATGGTATCTCTTTATAAAGGCATGAAACCCCCAGGAGTTGTTCCACAGTACAGGAGAAAGGCTTTCTACCCAGCGATGATGACCACAATCTCCACCATGTCTCAGGTATAAATGTGTTGTTACAGCTGGTCTCCTGAATGATTGTTCTTCTGCCCAGGGAAAGACAATGTCATTGTTGTCATTGACGACCTGGAGGACAGCAGCTCTGCTGAGAAGGACAGAATCCTGAACCAGCAGAAGAGTTTAGGGAATTTGGCAAGGGATGTGTTCCTATTCAGTGCAATGGAGAAAGAAAGGCTACCTCTAGGTACTCAGCAGAAGAAGAAGAAGAAAGTGATTCCTGATCCCAAAGTGAAACAACTCATCAAAATATTGAAAGGTCAGTACCATACTGTCAGCTGAGTCCCACCTTGATTCTAAGTCACATTATGAGATAACTGTGCTGATGTCTATGTTCTGATCAAATGTTGGGCAGACGTTGCCTTCTTCTAAATCAGTGGTTCTCAACCTTCCTAATGCCATGACCCTTTAATACAGTTCCTCATGTTGTGGTGACCCCCAACCATAAAATTATTCCTAAGGCCATCGGAAATATGTGTTTTCCAATGGTCTTAGGCGACCCCTGTGAAAGGGTTGTTCGACCCCCAAAGGGGTCCCTACCCACAGGTTGAGAAACCGCTGTTCTAAATAGAACTAAATCCTATAACAGTTCTCTATGTGTTCAACGTTGTCCACAACTGTTCCCATCTTGGATATTGTTAAGCCATCTGTTGAGTGTCCAGGACATTGCAAATGCTTAGTGGGCTCAGTCGGACTGGCCCACCAGGATACCAGGAAAACTCCCGGTGGGCACTGGTGTCAGTGGGCCCTCCTGCTCCTGACCATTTGGCCTGTTTCATGGTCAATGGGACACAAAGGGCCTGATTCACTAAAGTGCAATAAAATGTGCGCTATTTTTAGTGTGCGCTATAAATTTTACCGCGTCTTAATTTTGGTGATTTTTCGCACAATTCACTATAAGCATACTTGAGCTTTTTTACGCGCGATATTGCATGCGTTATTTAACTCGCGAAGACTATTTCAATGCGGTATTTGCCGGTACATGTGCTAAATTACGCACGCGAATAGTCGCCGCATATGAATGGTAGCATAGAAATAGTGTATAAAAATTGTCGCCGCATATAAATGGTGTATATAAATATTAGCCACATATAAATGGTAGCATATAAATAGTAGCATATAAATGGTAGCATATAAATGGTAGCATATAAATAGTAGATGCTTATAAATAGTAGCCACTAGTGATGAGCAAATGTGTTCTGGTTTCTTTAGTGAAAAATTAGCAAATCTTTCGAAAGATCCACGAAACGGCAAAAATGTTGTGCGGGCAAAAAAATTGTTGCCCGTGACTATTATTTTTTGACGCTTGTATCAATTTTTGGATGTGCGGTGAATTTTTGTGTGGCGAATTTTTTCATGCGTTTTGCCATTGGCGGATTGTTTTGCGAAACGCATGAAAAAATCCGCCGCGAAAAAATTCAACGCACGTCCATGCCTGGCGAAACATTTCATCACTTGTAGCCAAATATAAATAGTCGCACAAATGAATGCACGCCATGTTAGCCATACACGCCAATACTTGCAGAAAATTACTGTATTAAAAATGCCCATTTCGCTGCAAACTGGCGGCTGCGTCACTCTAGGGGAAACACATACTTGAATAAATAACACTGTAAGTCCATATTTTATTGCAAAAAATCATTTACTGTACTTTTGTATCATTTTTCGCCTGCCTGTAGTAGGTGTTAATTTTCGCATAGCCGAATGCGATATTTAGCGCGCAAAAGTTATAGTGAATCATGCGATCGTATTCTTTTCAGTGCGGAAATACTATGGTGAATCGCGCGCAAATTATCGCGTCTTTTTTACCGCAAAAAAGCGTGCGATAATTTTTATCGCACTTTAGTGAATCAGGCCCAAAGAGTAGAAATAGATGGAAGAATAGATGCTAGCATGTAAATAAAAGAGACAAGGAGAATAAAGAGGTTGGGTGAGGAAAAATAGTTTGGAGAGTGGGCCTATGGTCTAAGGTTTTCTGGTGGGCCCCTGGGGTCCCAGTCGGATGCTCAGTGGGCTGCTGTTGAGTAGGTAAGTTTAGGGGTCATCAGAAATCATCAAAATATTGTATTTATATTGTGTTTTTTAAGTCGGTCCGTAAGATGAGCATGTTCTGTGGATCAGCATAGCAGGAGATGGGGAGCTTCTGGTGGCATCTTTATAGGGACAGATCTTCACTGCTAGAGGGATTATGATGACCTTGGACTGGTACAGAAGGCCAAACACAAGCTGTAAAATGTCTCAATTTCTTGAGTTTCAGTTCCCCTTCAAATCCAGAAAGAAATGTTGTCTCATAGAATAAATATTTGCCTGGTTTCCTAATTTCTATTCTCTTTCCGGCAGATCATCATCATCAAAGAAAACATTGTGACGTAAGTGCCATTTTCATAGCTATCTCTTGTTTAACATCAGTTGAAAAGACCCGACAACCCACTTCCCCCCAGTATCCATCTCTTTGTAATTTCATAAATGAAGGGGAAATAAAGGAGATTTGATTGGGCAATTCAGTTAATTTCAACCTTGCTGTCCAATGAACGCTGAATTGTTCCTGTCCTACTATCGACACCAACTACTGGAATACAGAGGAGCCCACAGCTACCTCTCAATTGTTTACCCCACTGGGATTCTCATTGGAGGATTATTTTGCATATTAATTGGTCCTGAAGGCTGGGGCTTGGCTGTAACAAAATGGCCGCCCACACTGGGAGCCCTCTCCTGTTGCTGGAGGCATAGAGCAAAATGGTATTGTTTCCCCCAACCAGAGTGTGGGCTCTATTAATCTATACTTCCAGTGGGGCAAACAATTTTCCAACCAATAGGTGCCCTTTAATTCAGATCTACTTGGTGGCAGTTGCCCCTGTTGCCTACTCCTAGTTCCTAGACCTTGTTTAGAGTTACTTCTATCCACTTCTATATTTTTAAACCAAGATATAAATCTATATCTTTAATAACAGACTCCACTAAGTGGGGGATACAATGAAAACTCTCTCTTAACATTAAGGGGCCCATTTACTAAACAATTTTGAGATAAATTCGTATTTTTTCTAAATGTTTTCTAACTTATAGAACATTTCGGAATGTATACGAAAAGTTCGTCGAACTTCCACGAGTTTTTCGTGGTTTTCGTTAAATTTCCACGAAAAAAACGTAATTCGGAATTCTTTAACGCTTTGGTAACACTTTCCTGGGGACTATCTTTTCACCAGGTTTGATCTGTTGAGTCCCATTGAGTCCTATGGAAGGCTTCATGACTTTCGGAACGCAATTGCGATATTTTCGTACGGCCGATAAAAGCATTGTCGAGACATTTTAGAACATCAGAAATTATTGTGGTTATTCTGAATTTTTCCATATTGTGTTTTAAGCCCAGAAAAAAAATCGGATTTTAGTGAATGTGCCCCTAAATATAAAAGGGCTCGTGGTTATTCTTTATTATATTCACCAATTTGCCCCAAAATGTGGGACTTGTTTTGATAGATACGTAATGACCTATTGGTCAACGTCAAGTCAAGTGTTGGTCCAAGATGGTCATCAAACCTCTCTTCTTTGTTTCAGATGAGCGTCCCATGTACAATTGGTATTGCCGTTACAGCCATTGTTTTTGTGCTTCTCTTCGTTGGCATATTGATCTACAGCTGCAAAATACCTTTGCGATAACAGCCCGAGGAACACACAAAATGGCTACGGACACGACAAAGGTGTAAGAGAACCTAAATGCTGAGCAGGTTGTGTTTAATGCTTGACAATGGCAAAGTCCCATACATCCAGGATGAAGGATTTTATGGATAAAATATAACAGTTCTATTAAAATGAGTGCATTGGGGTGCAATTGTTTTATAATAAATACAATGATTTATTAAAATACCTTGTTGGGCAGCTCACTGTGCTTAACATGTTACAATTAGAGCTCACTAGAAATCCCAGAATAATGTAACATATAATGAAGGGTGAGGCATGCTGGGAGCTGTAGTCCAGCAACATCAGGGTTGTATTCTTAATGCAATATTGCACAATAAAACTTTCCCAGCTCTCTAGGACCCGCATTGGCAGCATTGAAATGCAAAAGAATCCTCCAATGAGAATCCCAGCTGATCTGTATAAATCTGGCTCCCTGTTCTCTGTTCCTGCAATTGGAGTTGGGAGCATTAAGCACAGTTTCCCAGCACTGAACAAGTCTGTCCCTTTAATGACCGTCACTTTAATTGTACGACATGCTCCGTTTTCTTTCACTTTCATTCTTCCGCAAATATTGCATTTCACACACAAAGCAGGGGTAGGGCGTCTCTAAAGGCTTCCTGCTATGTACTGTGTAACATGAGATTCCCTGCTGCTTCCTGGTAAGTCGGTGTCTATTTATATACGTAACCCCTTTTTGGTCGTAATACAGACAGCTAGAATGATAACATAATTATCTCTATATGTAAGATAACAGCAACTGCCTGACACAGTACTGGGAATCAGCATTCTCATTGGTCAGTTCATCTGCATTTATAATGAAGTTTTTTATCAGTAGAATTCTCACCCATGGTAAGTCGGTGTCTATTTATATACGTAACCCCTTTTTGGTCGTAATACAGACGGCTAGAAAGATAACATAATTATCTCTATATGTAAGATAACAGCAAGATGGCTGACACAGTGCTGGGAATCAGCATTCTCATTGGTCACTTCTTCTGCATTTATAATGAAGTTTTTTATCAGTAGAATTCTCACACCTGATAACTCCGTGTCTGTTTATATACGTAACCCCCTTTTTGGTTGTAATACAGATGGCTAGAATGGCTATAGAGCATGGGGTACACTGGACTCTAACACGCAGGATGGGCCTTCGCTATGTGGGAGGATGAAGGGGGAGGTAGTGCAACTACAACTCAGTTGTGCTGTGGGCAAAAATAAGAAATTAAGGACGCCAGAAGGTTCTTCCAGTAAACTCAAACAGAACTGGTTTTATTGCCCAAGACAATTGATCCATAGGGTTATGCAGTAAATACTTACAGTGTAGATGTATAGTAGGTAGGGATGCATCGAACCCCCAAGCCCACCCGGACAGATTCGGCCGAATACTGAACCGAATCCGAATCCTAATTAGCAGATGCTAATTAGTATCAGGAAGGGTTAAAAATCGGCTAATTAGGATTTGGTTCGGCAGGGACCGTGGATCCGTGAACCCTGCCAAAAAAAGGCAGAATCCTGCCTGAATACCGAACCGAATCCTGGATTCAGTACATCCCTAATAGTGGGTAAGCAATCTTTATCCTTGGGGTTTCCACCTTAATGGACCCCAGACAGCAGAGGTGAATGGGGTTGCCCTGGAGCAGGGAGGCAGGGTGTGATATTATGAGGGTGGGCGTGACATCAAGGGGCAGGCTGTGCCGTCAGGGGGGCCGGGCTATGATGTGGTGAATGAGGCAGGTAGTTTTGACCTGGAAAGCCTTACCAAAAACCGGGCTGTCCGTGTCAAAACCGGACAGGTGGCAACCCTAGACGTGGATCAGGGAGAAGACTAAGTCAGATACCCTTGTCAGTACTGCGGTCCCTTCACTAAGGCAGCAGGGCCTGTAATGGAGAATACTCCCAGCTGTCTCTCCTGGTTGGAGCAAAGAAACTCCTCTTGCTAAAACTCACTTTCAAGTCTATTAAAGAACTAACCTGCTCTTAATAATCCTCGTTCATTGGGTCCCTGCTCCCCAACTTCACTAGAGATGATGGCTATCTCTAGGGCCGAACACTTCCGTGCCATGTGGATCCCAGGCTTCCTGGAGCACATCCACACAGGTGGGACTGATGAAGGCCAAGAAGGAAGATCCACCCCTTATCAAACACTATATTAAAGTGTGACAGGAAGTGGTCATACCTATGGGCCGAACACTTCCGGGCCATGTGGATCCCAGGCTTCCTGGAGCACATCCACACAGGTGGGACTGATGAAGGCCAAGAAGGAAGATCCACCCCTTATCAAACACTATATTAAAGTGTGACAGGAAGTGGACATACTTAAGGGCCGAACACTTCTGGGCCATGTGGATCCCAGGCTTCCTGGAGCACATCCACACAGGTCGGACTGATGAAGGCCAAGAAGGAAGATCCACCCCTTATCAAACACTATATTAAAGTTTGACAGGAAGTGGTCATAGCTATGGGCCGAACACTTTCGGGCCATGTGGATCCCAGGCTTCCTGGAGCACATCCACACAGGTGGGACTGATGAAGGCCATGAAGGAAGATCCACCCCTTATCAAATACTATATTAAAGTGTGACAGGAAGTGGTCATACCTATGGGCCAATAATGTACAATATGTAAATAGGAAAAATAGATACTTCTGCCCAGTAACAATGGGAAAGGAAGATAGGGTTAAAGCTATAGGGATTGGTAACCCTATAGGTCCCTACATATTTATATCATTAGAACATTAAATGGGGCTTCAGTACAAAAACCACACATTATACTATAAACATTTTAGGTGCTTTAGATGTTGAAGATAAGCAGGATCAGAAGCATGAGGTGGGGAGGGGCAGGAACAGAGGCGAGACGAGTTGAATTCTCGCCGGATCCAACCCAACCAGCTGGAAAAAACAACAGCCAGAACCCTACATTTCTCACCTTGTGACCAAAACCGACCACACACAGCGGGTCTACAACTGTAGCTCCACCCTCGTTAGAAAAACAACTGTAGGTCCCGATGAGTTTATTGGCATTTGAGCTGCAAAATCTTGGGTAATGTGTTGATTCAGAAACTGGTTCTGTGGCTCTTCTGGAGCAGGACGGCTCTGTTTGTCTTCCCACCTTAGGTAAAGTAATATCCTTTTTTTCCTTTTCATTTAACGACTGCCAGTTTAATTATTCTCCATTGAAAATGGAGTGGAAAACTGGCGGATAGAAGGGGTGGGGTTAAGGACCCGGGGGTCATTAGGAAGAACGTATGAGTCCGGTAAGAAAAGCTAAATACATATAAATACCTAGGGGCTTCTAGCAAAGGATTTTGGGAGTTTTTCTGCTCCACTTCCCTAACTAGGGATCATTTACTATGTCCAGGATAGGGTGCAAAGTGCAAAAATGTAATTCACCATGTATTTCAAAAAGAAAAACATTGCTACCTGTATTTGGCAGTGCTGTATTAATGTTCCATCCCCAGTCATTAAAGGGGTTGTTCATCTTTATATACATTTATTTTTTTATATGTATTTAGCTTTTTTTGTTCAGCAGCTCTCCAGTTTGAAATCGGAAGTAGATATCCGGTTGCTAAGGTCTTGTTTGCCTTAGCAACCAGGCAGTGGGTTAAATGAAAGACTGGAATATGAATACGAGAGGGTCTGAGGAGTAAGAAAAGTCATAAAAAGTAACTATGTAGAGCAATTGCTTTTGGTTGTCTGGGGTCAGTGACCCCCTTTGAAAGCTGGAAAAATGTAGAAGTGGGAGGCAAATAGTTTTAAAAACTATAAAAAATAAATATTGAAGACCAATTGCAAAGTTGCTAGGAATAGGAGACTCTAACTTCCATTTAAACATTGGTATTTCTCCTTGTACCGTGCAGCTCTCCAGTTTGAAATCGGAGTAGCTATCCGGTTGCTAGGGTTTTGTTTACCTTAGCAACCAGGCAGTGGGTTAAATGAAAGACTGGAATATGAATACGAGAGGGTCGGAGTAGTAAGATAAGTCATAAAAAGCAACAATTTTAATGCATTTGTCTGCGAATGCTGACAAATGCATCGTTTTTGGTTGTTGGGGGTCAGCGACCCCCATTTGAAAGCTGGAAAAATAAGTGGGAGGCAAATAGTTTAAAAACGATAAAAAATAAATATTGAAGACCAATTGCAAAGTTGCTATCTTTTTGTTCAGCAGCTCCCCGGTTTGAAATCGGAGTAGCTATCCGGTTGCTAGGGTCTTGTTTGCCTTAGCGACCAGGCAGTGGGTTAAATAAAAGACTGGAATATGAATACGAAAGGGTCTGAGTAGTAAGATAAGTCATAAAAAGTAACAATTTTAATGCATGTGTCTGCGAATGCTGACAAATGCATCGTTTTTGGTTGTTGGGGGTCAGTGACCCCCATTTGAAAGCTGGAAAAATAAGTGGGAGACAAATAGTTTAAAAACGATAAAAAATAAATATTGAAGACCAATTGCAAAGTTGCTAGCTTTTTGTTCAGCAGCTCCCCGGTTTGAAATCGGAGTAGCTATCCGGTTGCTAGGGTCTTGTTTGCCTTAGCGACCAGGCAGTGGGTTAAATAAAAGACTGAAGAGGGTCCAAGTAGTAAGATAAGTCATAAAAAGTAACAATGTAGAGCAATTGTTTTTGGCTGTCTGGGGTCAGTGACCCCATTTGAAAGCTGGAAAAATGTAGAAGTGGGAGGCAAATAGTTTTAAAAACTATACAAAATAAATATTGAAGACCAATTGCAAAGTTGCTAGGAATAGGAGACTCTAACTTCCATTTACACATTGGTATTTCTCCTTGTACCGTGCAGCTCTCCAGTTTGAAATCGGAGTAGCTATCCGGTTGCTAGGGTTTTGTTTACCTTAGCAACCAGGCAGTGGGTTAAATGAAAGACTGGAATATGAATACGAGAGGGTCAGAGTAGTAACATAAGTCATAAAAAGTAACAATTTTAATGCATTTGTCTGCGAATGCTGACAAATGCATCATTTTTGGTTGTTGGGGGTCAGCGACCCCCCATTTGAAAGCTGGAAAAATAAGTGGGAGGCAAATAGTTTAAAAACTATTAAGAATAAATATTGATGACCAATTGCAAAGTTGCTAGCTTTTTGTTCAGCAGCTCCCCGGTTTGAAATCGGAGTAGCTATCCGGTTGCTAGGATCTTGTTTGCCTTAGCAACAAGGCAGTGGGTTAAATGAAAGACTGGAATATGAATACGAGAGGGTCTGAGTAGTAAGATAAGTCATAAAAAGTAACAATTTTAATGCATGTGTCTGTGAATGCTGACAAATGCATCGTTTTTGGTTGTTGGGGGTCAGTGACCCCCATTTGAAAGCTGGAAAAATAAGTGGGAGGCAAATAGTTTAAAAACGATAAAAAATAAATATTGAAGACCAATTGCAAAGTTGCTAGCTTTTTGTTCAGCAGCTCCCTAATTTGAAATCGGAGTAGCTATCCGGTTGCTAGGGTCTTGTTTGCCTTAGCAACCAGGCAGTGGGTTAAATAAAAGACTGGAAAGGGTGCGAGTAGTAAGATGTCATAAAAAGTAACAATGTAGAGCAATTGTTTTTGGCTGTCTGGGGTCAGTGACCCCATTTGAAAGCTGGAAAATGTAGAAGTGGGAGGCAAATAGTTTAAAAATTATAATAAAAAAAATACTGAAGACCAATTGCAAAGTTGCTAGGAATAGGAGACTCTAACTTCCATTTACACATTGGTATTTCTCCTTGCAGATTGGAGCCTTCCACTGTCCTTGGGCAGAGGGTGACGGACAATAGACCGGACCATCTTGCATCGTAACCTGGAACTTCCCCACAGTATAAATATGCCCCGAGGGAGGCGCGTAGGAATCTTCTCCCGGGAGCCGAGCGAGTCGTATAAATGGCTGACAGACTTCCTATTAGGTTTGTCATTTATTAAAGGCCTCTTGTGCTCAAAAATCTCCAACAGCAACGACTGGAGCTTTAGAGAAGACGTCAACCAGTGCAAGTTTGCCATTTTGTACCATTCGAGAAACAGAGGGAGGCTCAATGTCACCGATGTAACCGATTCGCTGTACGACGACGAGCTGGACTATTTATCCTCTTCGCTTGGTGAGAGAAGCCTCTGAGTGAATTCTGCGTAACTAGACATTGTAGGGGATAATATGGGTTAAAGGGGATATAAACCCTGCTGCACAGCGCGGCTCAACCCAACGTTACTCAGCTGTTGCTGGACTACAAATCCCAGAATAATTTAACATATAATGAAGGGTGAGGCATGCTGGGAGCTGTAGTCCAGCAACATCAGGGCTGTATTCTTAAAGCAATATTGCACAATAAAACTTTCCCAGCTCTCTAGGGCCCGCATTGGCAGCATTGAAATGCAAAAGAATCCTCCAATGAGAATCCCAGCTGATCTGTATAAATCTGGCTCCCTGTTCTCTGTTCCTGCAATTGGAGTTGGGAGCATTAAGCACAGTTTCCCAGCACTGAACAAGTCTGTCTCTTTATCCCCATGTCTGATTCCTGTGCCATATAATGACGAGAAAATGACATCATTATCTCTATATGTAAGGTACCAGCAAGGGGCCTGACACAGTGCTGGGAATCAGCATTCTCATTGGTCACTTCTCTTGCATCTATAATTAAGTTTTGGGTCAGTAGAATTCTCATTGGTGAATCGGTTTCCATGTGTAATTATGTTTTTCATCAACTTCTATAGAGAACTAGGGGGCGCAGTGGGACAGCTTTACGGTTGGGTTTAGTGTCCCTTTAAAGGGGTGGTTCAACACGTTAACTTTTAGTATGTTATAGAATGGCCAATTCTTAGCAACTTTTCAATTGGTCTTCATTATTTATGTTTTATCATTTATTATTTGCCTTCTTCTTCTAACGCTTTGCATCTTTGAAACAGAGGGTCACTGACCCCGGCAGCCTTTTATCCTTGTAGCAGCAAAGAATGCTCTATGGCAGCATATAGGCGAGTGTGGCAGCCTCTAGCATAGATGGGACTTGAGGAATGCTCTGGGCTGGTAGGGGTCTCTATGCTACTTTAAATGATGTGTATAGTTGGGGTTCCAGTGCCTTTTTATAGACACAGTGACTACTGCAGAATGTTTTAATGTGTTGATTTTCTCAGGTTTTCTCAAGGTTATAATGGTTTCCAGTGAAATAATGGTGCCCCACTCTACTTCACCTCCCCACAGGGGGTTACACAACTAGCCCACTGGGTGCTGCGCCCTGACAACTAAATAACTGCTCAGCTATAGTACAGGCTTGGCTGCACCCCTGATCCATACAGGCCAATGTACTGTTATGCCCAACACGAAACAATACCAATACACTACCCATTACCTATTACTCTACCCCTACCGAAACACTACCCATTACTCTTACTATTACCCTTACTACCCATTACTCTTACCATTACCCTTACTACCCATTACCCTTACTACCCATTACTCTACCCATACCAAAACATTAACCCATTACTCTTACCACTCCTGTATCATTACCCTTACTACTCATTACCTATTACTCTATTCTAACTAAAACACTACCAATTATCCTTACCATTACCCTTACTACCCATTACCTATTACTCTACCCCTACTGAAACACTACCCATAACCCTTACCATTACCCTTACTACCCATTACCCATTACTCTACCCCTACTGAAACACTGCCCATTACTCTTACCATTACCCTTACTACCCATTACTCTACCCATACCAAAACATTAACCCATTGCTCTTACCATTACCCGTACCATTACCCTTGCTACCCATTACCCATTACTCTACCCCTACTGAAACACTACCCATTACCCTTAACATTCCCTTACTACCTATTACTCTACCCCTACTGAAACATTACCCATTACCCTTACTATTCCCTTACTACCCATTACTCTACCCCTACCGAAACACTACCCATTACCCATTACTCTTACAATCCTCACCCCTGGCAAATCCAACAACTGTGCCTGCCTGGGTCCCCTACTTGCCAAAGAGCCAGTGATAGCACCCCTACCCGGCAGCTCTGCCCTGGAACACCACTTGCAATGGCAGGCAGTGGACATTAGGACAGAAGATTGAAGTGACTGCAATATACTCAGCACTCGGCCATAAACTAATCTTCCTCCCTCTCTTCCTCTTGTGTTTAGGAAAAGCGAATGTTATTGTCATTATTGATGATGTGGAGGACAGCAGTGACCAAGAGAAGGAAAGAATACAGCAGGGACAGACGACTATTACAGACAAAGCAACAGGGCTGTTCCTATTCAGTAAAGAAGACAAATATACAAATTCTAACATGAAGGAGAAGAAGCTGCAGGAAATCGAATCTCTAATCAGAAGAAGCTTTCAGCTAATGGGTAATCTTCTTGTCCTGCCTTTATTCCAATACGAGTGCTGTAGCTTAACGTTCTATAGGGGATTATACTGTCATTATTTTACTCAATTATTTTAAGATAGATAGATGATAGATAGATAGATGATAGATAATATACAGATTTCATTAATATGTAATAACTGATACTTTCTTGGTAGGTCTTTCTTCTCATTTCCAAACTGGAACCATGATACATAAGATGGTAAGATTTTATATAAGTAACGGTGCAAAAAACAAAACATCCTTTTAAACCTATCCAAATGGAGTTTGTATATTCTGGCAATGTTTCTGTGGGGATGTCAGTTTCCTCCACACTACTAAACCTACTATGGAATTGGATTCTGATAAAACTGCCCCCATATGTGTGTGGGTGTGTCTCATATGAGGCATAGACTTCCGACTGTAAACTCCATTACAGCAGCCTAACTGGCCTTCAGGCTGGGCCTCCTTAGCCCATAACAAGGTTACAGATATATAGAAACATTGGGGTAACAGTCACCCCGCTATAGTTCCAGGGGTACCCAGGGCACAAATAAGCACTCACCCCAAATCCCCCCCTAACTGGCCTTCAGGCTGGGCCCCCTTAGCCCATAACAAGGTTACAGATATATAGAAACATTGGGGTAACAGTCACCCCGCTATAGTTCCAGGGGTACCCAGGGCACAAATAAGCACTCACCCCAAATCCCCCCAACTGGCCTTCAGGCTGGGCCCCCTTAGCCCATAACAAGGTTACAGATATATAGAAACATTGGGGTAACAGTCACCCTGCTATAGTTCCAGGGGTACCCAGGGCACAAATAAGCACTCACCCCAAATCCCCCCTAACTGGCCTTCAGGCTGGGCCCCCTTAGCCCATAACAAGGTTACAGATATATAGAAACATTGGGGTAACAGTCACCCCGCTATAGTTCCAGGGGTACCCAGGGCACAAATAAGCACTCACCCCAAATCCCCCCCTAACTGGCCTTCAGGCTGGGCCCCCTTAGCCCATAACAAGGTTACAGATATATAGAAACATTGGGGTAACAGTCACCCTGCTATAGTTTCAGGGGTACCCAGGGCACAAATAAGCACTCACCCCAAATCCCCCCCCTAACTGGCCTTCAGGCTGGGCCCCCTTAGCCCATAACAAGGTTACAGATATATAGAAACATTGGGGTAACAGTCACCCTGCTATAGTTCCAGGGGTACCCAGGGCACAAATAAGCACTCACCCCAAATCCCCCCCTAACTGGCCTTCAGGCTGGGCCCCCTTAGCCCATAACAAGGTTACAGATATATAGAAACATTGGGGTAACAGTCACCCCGCTATAGTTCCAGGGGTACCCAGGGAACAAATAAGCACTCACCCCAAATCCCCCCTAACTGGCCTTCAGGCTGAGCCCCCTTAGCCCATAACAAGGTTACAGATATATAGAAACATTGGGGTAACAGTCACCCCGCTATAGTTCCAGGGGTACCCAGGGCACAAATAAGCACTCACCCCAAATCTCCCCCTAACTGGCCTTCAGGCTGGGCCCCCTTAGCCCATAACAAGGTTACAGATATATAGAAACATTGGGGTAACAGTCACCCTGCTATAGTTCCAGGGGTACCCAGGGCACAAATAAGCACTCACCCCAAATGCCCCCTAACTGGCCTTCAGGCTGGGCCCCCTTAGCCCATAACAAGGTTACAGATATATAGAAACATTGGGGTAACAGTCACCCCACTATAGTTCCAGGGGTACCCAGGGCACAAATAAGCACTCACCCCAAATCCCCCCCTAACTGGCCTTCAGGCTGGGCCCCCTTAGCCCATAACAAGGTTACAGATATATAGAAACATTGGGGTAACAGTCACCCTGCTATAGTTCCAGGGGTACCCAGGGCACAAATAAGCACTCACCCCAAATGCCCCCTAACTGGCCTTCAGGCTGGGCCCCCTTAGCCCATAACAAGGTTACAGATATATAGAAACATTGGGGTAACAGTCACCCTGCTATAGTTCCAGGGGTACCCAGGGCACAAATAAGCACTCACCCCAAATCCCCCCCTAACTGGCCTTCAGGCTGGGCCCCCTTAGCCCATAACAAGGTTACAGATATATAGAAACATTGGGGTAACAGTCACCCTGCTATAGTTCCAGGGGTACCCAGGGCACAAATAAGCACTCACCCCAAATGCCCCCTAACTGGCCTTCAGGCTGGGCCCCCTTAGCCCATAACAAGGTTACAGATATATAGAAACATTGGGGGTAACAGTCACCCCGCTATAGTTCCAGGGGTACCCAGGGCACAAATAAGGGCACCCCAAATCCCCCCCTAACTGGCCTTCAGGCTGGGCCCCTTAGCCCATAACAAGGTTACAGATATATAGAAACATTGGGGTAACAGTCACCCTGCTATAGTTCCAGGGGTACCCAGGGCACAAATAAGCACTCACCCCAAATCCCCCCCTAACTGGCCTTCAGGCTGGGCCCCCTTAGCCCATAACAAGGTTACAGATATATAGAAACATTGGGGTAACAGTCACCCTGCTATAGTTCCAGGGGTACCCAGGGCACAAATAAGCACTCACCCCAAATCCCCCCTAACTGGCCTTCAGGCTGGGCCCCCTTAGCCCATAACAAGGTTACAGATATATAGAAACATTGGGGTAACAGTCACCCCGCTATAGTTCCAGGGGTACCCAGGGAACAAATAAGCACTCACCCCAAATCCCCCCTAACTGGCCTTCAGGCTGAGCCCCCTTAGCCCATAACAAGGTTACAGATATATAGAAACATTGGGGTAACAGTCACCCCGCTATAGTTCCAGGGGTACCCAGGGCACAAATAAGCACTCACCCCAAATCTCCCCCTAACTGGCCTTCAGGCTGGGCCCCCTTAGCCCATAACAAGGTTACAGATATATAGAAACATTGGGGTAACAGTCACCCCGCTATAGTTCCAGGGGTACCCAGGGCACAAATAAGCACTCACCCCAAATCCCCCCCTAACTGGCCTTCAGGCTGGGCCCCCTTAGCCCATAACAAGGTTACAGATATATAGAAACATTGGGGTAACAGTCACCCCGCTATAGTTCCAGGGGTACCCAGGGCACAAATAAGCACTCACCCCAAATCCCCCCCTAACTGGCCTTCAGGCTGGGCCCCCTTAGCCCATAACAAGGTTACAGATATATAGAAACATTGGGGTAACAGTCACCCCGCTATAGTTCCAGGGGTACCCAGGGACAACAGATTTAGGGTTTATTTTATACTTTTTCTTTTTCAGGGTCGCTGGCAAAACGCCCTTATGTTCTTCGGATTACCTGCACTGGTCGTATTATATATATACGGATTTCTGTATTACAACTTCAGAGTCATTACTTGGTAACAGCCCTTATAATGTATTTGAATAGCACAGTGGCCGATATGAAGAGCCTATTTCTGATGTTACATCACTAATAAGATCATATGTATAAAACTTAATCAAATATTAGTATTACGCTGGGTAGACCTCATTATTAATGCAAGAGAAGTGACCAATGAGAATGCTGATTCCCAGCACTGTGTCAGGCCCCTTGCTGGTACCTTACATATAGAGATAATGATGTCATTTTCCCGTCATTATATGGCACAGGAATCAGACATGGGGATAAAGGGACAGACTTGTTCAGTGCTGGGAAACTGTGCTTAATGCTCCCAACTCCAATTGCAGGAACAGAGAACAGGGAGCCAGATTTATACAGATCAGCTGGGATTCTCATTGGAGGATTCTTTTGCATTTCAATGCTGCCAATGCGGGCCCTAGAGAGCTGGGAAAGTTTTATTGTGCAATATTGCTTTAAGAATACAACCCTGATGTTGCTGGACTACAGCTCCCAGCATGCCTCACGGGGGGGATGAAATAAATAAATGAATATTTTATAATAGTTATATTTCTATACATCCTTTATGTATATATTTTGTTTTTAATGTGCAGAACCATGATTGATGCAAGGCTTTTCTTTAATCTGTAATAAATATCTGTCTCTGTGACTGCTTTGCATTTCTATTTTTTTATATATATATAATAATTATTTTAAATGAAATATGGCTAGTTGTATTGCCCGACAAATGCTTTAGGCCACACCCCCCACTTAGCACTTAACCATCAAGATTCTCTCCAACGTTTCCTACTGAAGGACATCCTGGCACAAACCCCCCCATTCTTTGTTTCACCCAGTTGACTGTACCCAAGCCCATCCCGCCATCTTGTATTTCCTGTCTCATTAATGCCAATGTTGCCTTTTCCTTAATCCCATAACGCTTTAAAGGTAAACTACACCCCCAGAATGAATACGTAACCAACAGACAGTTTATATTATGTTCAGTGGCCTACTAAAGATTCTCCCCAAACTGGAATATATATATCAGTAAATATTGCCCTTTTACATCCTTTCCCTTGAGCCGCCATTTTGTGATGGGCTGTGTGCTTCCCCAGAGATCAGCTGACAGGAAGTGATGCAGCTCTAACTGTAACAGGAAGTAGTGTGGGAGGAAAAGGCAGAACTCTGCCCATTCATTGGCTGATGGGGCCTAGCATGTATGTGTGCCTTGGCTTGTTTGTGTGCATTGTGAATCCTATGATCCCAGGGGGCGGCCCTTAGTACTTAAAATGGCAGTTTCCTATTTAGGATTACCCAATGGCACATACTACTAAAATAGTATATTTATATGAAAATGGTTTATTTAGATGAAGAAGAGTTTTACATATGAGCTGTTTATGCAATATCTTTTTATAGAGACCCACATTGTTTGGGGGTGTAGTTTTCCTTTAACAGTAACCTACAACAACTAATCAGCAGGTAGAATTTACTGGTCACCTGTTTAAAAGCAAACATATTATTGGTTGCTATAGGTTACTGCTACTGGGCAAACGTAGTGCCTTTTATTACATATAGGGGTAAGAGTTTAATAGTAACTCATTGCTAAATGGTTGCTGTGAGCTTAATTCACCCTTATATATCATCATACATCCATACAGTAATACGTGTGGAACATGGGGAAGCTGAGAAGGGTGCACCTAGCAGCTCCCAGTAGGTATCAGAATAGCACTCAATAGTAAGAAATCCAAGTCCGGCTTGGGACTCCTCCAGTTACATGGGAGTAGGAGAAACAATAGGTTAGCTGAAAGCAGTTCTAATGTGTAGCACCGGCTCCTTCTGAAAGCTCAGACTCAGTCACACTTTACTGCTGCGCTGCAAGTTGGAGTGATATCCCCCCCCTCTCACCCCCAGCAGCCAATCAGCAGAACAATGGGAAGGGAGCAAGATAGCAGCTCCCAGTAGGTATCAGAATAGCACTCAATAGTAAGAAATCCAAGTCCGGCTTGGGACTCCTCCAGTTACATGGGAGTAGGAGAAACAATAGGTTAGCTGAAACCAGTTCTAATGTGTAGCACCGGCTCCTTCTGAAAGCTCAGACTCAGTCACACTTTACTGCTGCGCTGCAAGTTGGAGTGATATCCCCCCCCTCTCACCCCCAGCAGCCAATCAGCAGAACAATGGGAAGGGAGCAAGATAGCAGCTCCCAGTAGGTATCAGAATAGCACTCAATAGTAAGAAATCCAAGTCCGGCTTGGGACTCCTCCAGTTACATGGGAGTAGGAGAAACAATAGGTTAGCTGAAAGCAGTTCTAATGTGTAGCGCTGGCTCCTTCTGAAAGCTCAGACTCAGGCACACTTTACTGCTGCGCTGCAAGTTGGAGTGATATCCCCCCCCCCCAGCAGCCAATCAGCAGAACAATGGAAGGGGAGCAAGATAGCAGCTCCCAGTAGGTACAATTCAGACTCAGGCACAATGCACTGAGATGGCACCTACACACCAATATTACAGCTACAAATACATTTGTTGGTTGAAGAATAAAATGTTAAATGGCCGAGGGAATTATTTACTGTGTAACAGTGTCATTTAGAAATAAAAAATACCCCATAAAAATCATGACAGTATCCCTTTAATGCACAAAGTGTACCTGGGCTATGCACAACAGTCTTTTTGGGCGTTTACTGTATGAACACGTCGTTAGGTATAAATATTTTATTCCAAAGCTTACAATACACTGAATGTAGAGCCTCGTACTCATTAACAGAAGGATGTTAACCTAACACTATAAACCACAGCAAGATTCAATTCATCCACAACTAAAGGGCAAGCCAACTGTCCAATGAACTTAAAGTTGGGGGACTAAGGGGGGAATTGAACCTTGAGAGAACGTTTCCTCTCTTTGTATGTGCACTAGCAATGAGGCAGTTCAGTCAGTGGGAAGGGGCTCAGAGCAGCAAAGCACAAATAATGCAATGAATGAGGGAAGCCAGTGAGTCTGACAGCGGGAAGGTTCAGCCTCGGCAGATAAACTGTGTAACAGTACATGAATTGCACAGTGAGGCTGCAGCGAGTAGTGATCCCAAGGAGAATGGCTGCTCCTGAAGAAGCCTTTATGTAACAAAGAGGGCTACTCCAGGAGACTGCTCAAAGGAAGGATGGGTGGAGAAACCGAGCTCGGCTCCAACAGAATTAAACTGTTCCCAATGGCGGCTCAACGCATGAGCAGGCTGTGTTTGGGGCCGTCGACGCGCTCCAGCTTCTCAAAGTGCTTCCTGGCGTTGCGGATATTGATAAGAGTCGCCGCCGAGGCTGTCGGGGAGATTCAAAGTAACAGTATTAATAACACTAATGGGTGTAGTTATCGATTTCCGAGTTCGTGAATTCGATAATCGAATAAACTCGCATATGGAATGGTCGCCTATTTATTAATAAGGAAAACTTGTGCGACTAAAACATTTGAATATCTCAAATTTTTCGAGTTTACCAGCTTGACTTTCCCTACGACAACTCCCAATGGCTTCTTCTTGACACGGCGAATGTTTACATTCGAGTTTTTGGGGTTTTTTTGCACTTAACTGGAATTTTTTGCACCATAACTGGAATTCAAATTTATTAAGTGCAAAATAACTCGTATCAAAACTCGAAAAGTCGATCTTTGATAAACCACCCCCCCAAGTGGTAGTAGTAAATATCAGTATTGGGCACTGACAGGACAGTATAGGTGAAGAGAGAATATTTATCTGAAGGAGAAGGGGGTAGTTGGTTGCACCATGGGAAAATGTTAGACTGAGGGACCACAGTGATAAAACAAACATTTTAAAGGAGACATGTAGGGAATAATGTTGTAGGTAGCTTGTAAGCTCTTTTGGGCAGGGCTCTCTTCACCGCTTGTATCAGTTATTGATTGCTTTATATGTTACTCTGTATGTCCAATGTATGTAACCCACTTATTGTACAGCGCTGCGGAATATGTTGGTGCTTTATAAATAAATGTTATTAATAATAATAATAATAATAATAATTATGAATAATATACGGTGCTGGTTTCCCTTTGGGCTAAACATTAATCCTATCTGTAACAATGGCCCCTTTATTGGAGCTCCCTATAGATCCTCTCAGGTGTCTGTGTTTCAAATGAGGGGTGGGCGTGTCCTAACGGTCCTTGCCAGAAGCACAGTAGGAGGGGGATAGCCAATCACAGCCCTGAAGTCACACAAGCAAAGACAGGCTGCAGTTCCTTATTAGGTCAGCCTAGCTGCCGATTGGTTCCTATCCTAAAGTGCCGCCAGCCTCCCTGCACAGTCTAGGAAAGGAGGCAGCATGGAGTGGAACAGATAGGCGGGACTAGAGGGGTTTTTGGAGAAATTTTCAATAAATCAGCCTGAAACACTACTGTTAGATCGACTGAACCTTCATTGGCTTTTCAATAGGACACATTTCTCCTTAGAGCTGCAGAAAAAAGGGGAAAGGAAGCAAATCTCCCAGACTCACGGATTGAGGGGTCCGACATCACGACCATCACGTAGGTGTTAGAGGTAAAGATGTCAATGAAGGCGGCGAAGTTGGAATTTCGCACCTCCATGCTCTGAAAGGAGGCGGCCAGTTTACTGGTATAAACAAGGAGAAGAGGTTTTTAGGAATCTGGCCAAAATCAGAAGATGAACAGGGGGGGGGGGGATGCAGGCGTTCTTTACTGAGCCTCTTACCTGCAGCTTAGCTTGAATTGTTTTATTATATTGCTGATCTTTTCAAATCGGTGGATGTCCCGCTGTTCCTTGCATTGGTAATGGGAAATGACCTACGAAATGACATTAGTAAAGACAAGCTTGTATAGGATTTATATTAGGGATGCACCAAATTTCGGATTCGGTTCGGGATTCGGGCCAAATCCAGCCATTTTTTGAAGGGTTTGGTTCGTTGCATCCCTAATTTATATAGATAGACCTTAGTGGGCGGGGGGGCTCACCAGAAACGTTGCTCTCTCGAACAGCAGCACCTCGTCGGCCTCAATAATCTGAGCAAAGTTCCGCAGGTTGGACTCCAGCTGCTGTACGTTGGGAATGAGCTGGTAGACTATACTGGACCACGCCTGCGGGGGAAGAAAGGCACAAAGGGAAGGATGTTAGCTCCCTGGATCCCGTGACTAGGTGAGGGGGCAAGGGATAAGGAACCCTGTAATAGATGCTAAACGTACCTTGTACAGAGTTTCATCCCAGATAGAAGTCCTAAAGCAAGCACAGTCCAAAGGCCGGGACAGGCGCCGGAGATCCTCCTCCCGCTCTTTAAATATCTAAAGCAGGAGGGGAGAATAAAAGTACAAACAATTATAAAAAAAAAAAAAATCAACCTGACTCTTTCCAAATATGCAGTAATTATGCAAAGCAGAAGCCCAATAAAGAAAGCCCAACATTAAAAACAAGCCTAGTGGAATTAAAAAGCCTCCAGTGATCTTATAATATCCTTATATTTTACAACAGGGGGTACTTTATTCGCTAAAAGTCACCGAGGAGTTCCATGACCATGGCCTTCAGCCTTGTTCTTTTATACAGGTCATGGAACTCCTCGGTGACTTCTAATATCCTCATATTTTACAACGGGGGTACTTTATTATAATATACAAGTTTCGTTGAGTCATGTGACAGCAATTACATCACTAAGCTTCAATTAAAACTGATGACATCACTAAGCACTGTTTATAAGGATATAAAAAAGCCATTAATATCCTGTATATAATATCCTTATAAATGGTGCCAACAGTCTTGTGCTTTTATAAGGTCATGGAACTCCTCAGTGACTTATAATATCCTTATATTTTACAACAGGGGGTAAAATATAATATATTAGTACATAATAGGACAAAATGGCATTTGTTCTTAAAACTGCATGTTCTTTCTAAACAGCTCTTCAGGCTCCTTACAAGGTCCCGCTGATCTTCCTGCACCAGGTCCATCTTGTGCACCAAGCAGAAGACTTTGGCATCGGGTGAGTTCTGCAGGATAGCCTCTAGGCAGGATTGATAGTAGTGCATGTCCTTCTCCAGCTCTCTGCTCTCCACATCAAACACATAGATAAGGACCTCCACGTTGCGGAAGATGTTGTCCCGCTGACTGGTGAAGTAGTTTTCCATAAAGGTGTCCTGCCTGGGAGTGGAGAATTGGAGTTGAACGATGGCCGTGCCAATACAATCCCACCCTGAAGGTGCTCCTTGCCGTTCTTTAACTTACCCACCACAGTCCCACAGGTTGAGGACCAAGTTGCCCAAGAAGCGCACGTGAGAGTGCTCCACATCGACTGCAAGATAAAGAAATGAAGATTACACTCTACAGGAGTCACAAAAAGAAAGTCAGCGTTCCACTTACTATAGTAACCCCCTACGTAAAAAGATTGGTAATAACAATTATCCCCTTCTGTTGGAGCCTATGATTGAAATTTTTCCTATAAGCTGAAGGTTTTGTGCAATTCTTTATTATTTCATAAAGGGAAACAACACCTATAAAATGATGGGGTGTGGGAATCTTTAAGATGGGGGCGTGGTCTCGATTTTACCCACTGGTTCCTATAAGCCTCAGGAAATATAGCAGAACTGAACACTTGCTCCTCCTATTCTCATTCTCTTTAGTGCTTACTTGTGGCCCCCAGCCGCCGAGTGTCGCGAGCAATATAATTGGCGAAGATGATAGATCTCATGCTGGTCTTTCCAGACCCACTCTTTCCCATCAACAGAACCTGGAAGAGAGCAGGAGCCATTGAATAATCATACTAACAACAAATCTTACTAGTACTGTATGGCCATAGCCTCTCCAGGCTCTACCATTCAGCACTTGGCTATTATTTGGCACGGGGCACTCCATGCAGCATATGCACCTATTAGGGCAAGGCTATCCCACCTAGAAAGGTCACCTGGTCTGGCTGTAAGCCCAAGGAATTATTACACTAAGGCCCACAAATATATCTTGATAATACAGATACCTTTTTCTTCATGGCGGAACTCGGCATCACACATACAGAGAAAAACCTGTGAGTAAAAAGAGCACAGTGAGGATTTACAGTAAATGAGGTTGTGAGTTTACAGGGCAGCTGGGGGGGGTAATAAAATTAATCATACAGTAACTTATGCAATGATTAGTAGTACTCCCATTGTGACCAGTTCTACCCTTCTACCCCCATTGTAAAGAACAGTTACACTTCTATTGAGCCAGTCACATGACCAGCTCTACCCTTCTACCCCCATTGTATAGACCAGTTACACTTCTATGGAGCCAGTCACATGACCAGTTCTACCCTTCTACCCCCATTGTATAGACCAGTTACACTTCTATGGAGCCAGTCACATAACCAGCTCTACCCTTCTACCCCCATTGTATAGACCAGTTACACTTCTATGGAGCCAGTCACATGAACAGCTCTACCCTTCTACCCCCATTGTATAGACCAGTTACACTTCTATGGTGCCAGTTACATGACCAGTTCTACCCTTCTACCCCATTGTAAAGACCAGTTACACTTCTATGGTGCCAGTCACATGACCAGTTCTACCCTTCTACCCCCATTGTATAGACCAGTTACACTTCTATGGTGCCAGTCACATGACCAGTTCTACCCTTCTACCCCCATTGTATAGACCAGTTACACTTCTATGGAGCCAGTCACATGAACAGCTCTACCCTTCTACCCCCATTGTATAGACCAGTTACACTTCTATGGTGCCAGTCACATGACCAGTTCTACCCTTCTACCCCCATTGTATAGACCAGTTACACTTCTATGGTGCCAGTCACATGACCAGTTCTACCCTTCTACCCCCATTGTATAGACCAGTTACACTTCTATGGAGCCAGTCACATGACCAGTTCTACCCTTCTACCCCCATTGTATAGACCAGTTACACTTCTATGGTGCCAGTCACATGACCAGTTCTACCCTTCTACCCCCATTTTATAGACCAGTTACACTTCTATGGTGCCAGTCACATGACCAGTTCTACCCTTCTACCCCCATTGTATAGACCAGTTACACTTCTATGGAGCCAGTCACATGACCAGTTCTACCCTTCTACCCCCATTGTATAGACCAGTTACACTTCTATGGAGCCAGTCACATGACCAGTTCTACCCTTCTACCCCCATTGTATAGACCAGTTACACTTCTATGGTGCCAGTCACATGAACAGCTCTACCCTTCTACCCCCATTGTATAGACCAGTTACACTTCTATGGTGCCAGTCACATGACCAGTTCTACCCTTCTACCCCCATTGTATAGACCAGTTACACTTCTATGGTGCCAGTCACATGACCAGTTCTACCCTTCTACCCCCATTGTATAGACCAGTTACACTTCTATGGTGCCAGTCACATGACCAGCTCTACCCTTCTACCCCCATTGTATAGACCAGTTACACTTCTATGGAGCCAGTCACATGACCAGCTCTACCCTTCTACCCCCATTGTATAGACCAGTTACACTTCTATGGAGCCAGTCACATGACCAGTTCTACCCTTCTACCCCCATTGTATAGACCAGTTACACTTCTATGGTGCCAGTCACATGACCAGTTCTACCCTTCTACCCCCATTGTGACCAGTAACATTTCTATGGTGCCAGTCACATGACCATTTCTAGCCTTTTGTACCCTTTGTGACCACGTACACTTCTATGGTGCCAGTCACATGACCAATTCTACCCTTCTAGCCCCATTGTGACCACTTACACTTCTGTGGTGCCAGTCACATGACCAGTTCTACCCTTCTACCCCCATTGTATAGACCAGTTACACTTCTATGGTGCCAGTCACATGACCAGTTCTACCCTTCTACCCCCATTGTGACCAGTAACATTTCTATGGTGCCAGTCACATGACCATTTCTAGCCTTTTGTACCCTTTGTGACCACGTACACTTCTATGGTGCCAGTCACATGACCAATTCTACCCTTCTAGCCCCATTGTGACCACTTACACTTCTGTGGTGCCAGTCACATGACCAGTTCTACCCTTCTACCCCCAATGTATAGACCAGTTACACTTCTATGGTGCCCGTCACATGACCAGTTCTACCCTTCTACCCCCATTGTGACCAGTAACATTTCTATGGTGCCAGTCACATGACCATTTCTAGCCTTTTGTACCCTTTGTGACCACGTACACTTCTATGGTGCCAGTCACATGACCAATTCTACCCTTCTAGCCCCATTGTGACCACTTACACTTCTGTGGTGCCAGTCACATGACCAGTTCTACCCTTCTACCCCCATTGTAAAGACCAGTTACACTTCTATGGTGCCAGTCACATGACCAGTTCTGCCCTTCTACCTCCATTGTAAAGACCAGTTACACTTCTATGGTGCCAGTAAGATGACCAGTTCTACCCTTCCACCCCCATTGTATAGACCAGTTACACTTCTATGGTGCCAGTAAGATGACCAGTTCTACCCTTCCACCCCCATTGTATAGAGCAGTTACACTTCTATGGTGCCAGTCACATGACCAGTTCTACCCTTCTACCCCCATTGTATAGACCAGTTACACTTCTATGGAGCCAGTCACATGACCAGCTCTACCCTTCTACCCCCATTGTATAGACCAGTTACACTTCTATGGTGCCAGTCACATGACCAATTCTACCCTTCTACCCCCATTGTAAAGACCAGTAACATTTCTATGGTGCCAGTCACATGACCAGTTCTACCCTTCTACCCCCATTGTATAGACCAGTTACACTTCTATGGAGCCAGTCACATGACCAGCTCTACCCTTCTACCCCCATTGTATAGACCAGTTACACTTCTATGGAGCCAGTCACATGACCAGCTCTACCCTTCTACCCCCATTGTATAGACCAGTTACACTTCTATGGTGCCAGTCACATGACCAATTCTACCCTTCTACCCCCATTGTATAGACCAGTTACACTTCTATGGTGCCAGTCACATGAACAGCTCTACCCTTCTACCCCCATTGTATAGACCAGTTACACTTCTATGGTGCCAGTCACATGACCAGTTCTACCCTTCTACCCCCATTGTATAGACCAGTTACACTTCTATGGTGCCAGTCACATGACCAATTCTACCCTTCTACCCCCATTGTATAGACCAGTTACACTTCTATGGTGCCAGTCACATGACCAATTCTACCCTTCTACCCCCATTGTATAGACCAGTTACACTTCTATGGTGCCAGTCACATGACCAGTTCTACCCTTCTACCCCCATTGTATAGACCAGTTACACTTCTATGGTGCCAGTCACATGACCAGCTCTACCCTTCTACCCCCATTGTATAGACCAGTTAGACTTTTATGCTGCTAGTCACATGACCAGTTAAATAGCCCTCTGTGCCCCTTGTGACCAGTCACACTACTCGGCGCGCAACGTCGGGGTACGATTCCCACAGAGCCCCAATTCAGTGAAAGTCTATTAGTAAGGGTAAAGGAAAACATTTAAAGTTCAGAACCCGTGAGCCGTTACCTATCTCCGCGCCGGACCGCCTATCTGACGCTCCGCAGCCACTTCCGCATTTATGCCTTCTTCCTTACAGTGCCGAGCGCATGCTCAGTCTGGGCTATAACATCAGCGGCAGCCATATTTGATACTGGCAGATTCTAGGAATTCAGAAGGCTGTTCAATTTACTACTGTTCTGTGGCCATTTGTAACCCGTGGGGGAGCTCTCGGTACCTATATATATGTATCTACCCAATATTATTACATGCTCTGCAGAAAAATAAAAAGTCCTTCATGGAGGCGGGGGATAAAGAAATCTAGCCAATAGGAAGAGAGGGGGGGAAAGATTTGTGACTTTTATCACTATGGCTTCCTCATGTAGCTGCTGTAAGATCATGTATATGTGTGTATTTAATGGAATAGAAACAAAAATAGACATTTCTGAAGGAAAAAAAATATTTTTTAGATTTTTTAGGGTTGGGCCTACTGTGTTGGCAATGTTAGAAATAGGGGGGAATCATAATCCTAACAGACACAGATGAGAATATTTTTTTCCTCACAGAAATTGTATTCATTTGATATATAATTGGGTATATGTATCAAATGAATACAATTTCTGTGAGGAAAAAAATATTCTTATCTGTGTCTGTTAGGATTATGATTCCCACCCTATTTCTTGAATGCACCCAAATACTGAAGGCATGAGGGGTGGTAAAGATGTAACTGGGCATTTACAAAACTTTTCTTGCCCCCCACCTGTCGCCTTTGACTTTATAAACCAAGGAGTAAAATTCTGGGACCCCCTAACCACCACCCCCACTGCTTTCAATAACATTAACATGTAACTTTACAACCATTGGAAATGTACAATAAAAGGGTTTTCCTAAAACTGCAGAAAAACCTACAGTTATATTTGGGGTGAACGCATTTTGCTGTGGCAAGGGTGTAAAAGAAAGTGCGGCTGCGCTAAAATGACCATAAATGTTACGCTTATTGAGATCATTCATGTAGGGTTGCCATTGGTCCGGGTTTGACCCAGACGGGCTGGTTTACGGAAGGACTGTCCAGGTCAAAACTGCCTGCCCAGGTTCCCAATTTGGAAACTAGGCAGGACTCTCCGAAACTGACTAGGCAATGTCATAGCCTGACCCTGTGATGTCACCAGTCCACCCCGTGACATCACATTTCCACCCAGTGATGTCATGTCCCCTCTCCCTTCCCCCAGAGTTACATGCTCCAAAAGTGGCAACTCTAGTTACTTCATCTAAACATGCTCCTGGCACTGCCGTATAGTTGTGCCAAGCACCATAGTGTCCAGTCGGATTCTGCTGAATCATGAACCTGTGTGCCTATTGACACCCTGAGAATAGTGGTAATTTCAGGGTTCCCATAGCACATGCAATTGAGTCTGTTTTGATGCCTTCAAACACATATGTGTGTGGCGCTGGGATTATGGGAAAATGCTGCATTATGGGTAGTAAAATGTCAATTTTGCACCTGATATTGCACTACACTTGTGGTCATAAATGACCCCTCCTGTTTCTCTTACTCTGTTTGCCAAGAGGTGGAATCATCAAATGTTGTACTGGGCCTTCTAGAGCTAGGTTGCCACTTGACCGGGCTGTCCAGGTCAAAACTGTCTGCCCAGGTTTCCCAATTTGGAAACTAAGCAGGACTCTTCTAAATTGACTAGGCAATGTCATAGCCCAACCCCGTGATGTCACGAGTCCACCCCATGACATCACATTTCAACCCAGTGATGTCACATCCCTGCCCAGACCCTGCAACCCTAGTTACTTCATCCAAACACACTCCTTGCATGGCCAATCGCCATGTCATAGCCCCGCCCCGTGATGTCACAAACCTGCCCTTTCCCTCCCCCCATGATGTCACTGACCACCCCTCCCTGCCCCCTGTGACATCACTGTCCGCCCTCTGCCTGGAGAAAGAAGCCGGCAGAGGGGGTAACCCTATGTAGGGCCCTTAAATCTAGGGCCCACTCTCACAGCAAACAGATGTAGATGTGACTAAATGTTATAGGTGTTACATCTAGGCCTATGGGGGCAATAAGGAGGGGCTGATGGAAGTACCCTAGGCTGGGGCACATTAGGGCCTGGGCCCACCTCTGATCATGTATATTTAGTTGTGCCAATGTATGTATCTTTGGGAGTGGGCACGCGGCTCTGTCTCCAGGGTAAGAAAATAGTACTGAGTCAGAATCAACAACAGACAATATTTATTTGATGTGCCTTTTCATGACAATGTATCCCAGCTTATTGTGCCCAAAGAAATGTACCCAGCATTCCGATTTATTGCGGATATATCAGCAGGAACAGCCGGAGCATATACTTTCAGCCAAGGTTCCATCTCCAGCAATGAATGTCCATCATGGTTTGGTCCATTTTGAACCCCCCTTTAAAGTTTGGTGGTTTATTCCAGTAGTTACAATCAGTTATACACACATTATTTATGTAATTAATCCTTCAGCTTGTCTTATTATCCAGTCTTGCAGCTTGGCATCAGAATTAAATGACTCCTAGGGTTGAGAACTTTCCCAATGCTCAGGACGCTATTCCATTTATTTTATTATTGTTTCCATCTTCAATGTAACCATTCCTTTTCATGTAGTGCTTATATTTGTACTTAGGACAGCGAGTAAAGGAGCGCTGGAAATAATATAGTAAATAAGATGACAATCCCAAAACAGAATACCACCAGCATTCTCTGCAAGTGAAGGAAAGAAATGTATTGGCGGCAGATTGTGTCACTGATCAAATAATTCACATTTTTTAAAAATGATCCCCTTTTCTCTGTAATAATAAAACAGTACCTGTACTTGATCCCAACTAAGATATAATCACCCCTTATTGGGGCAGAACAGCCCTATTGGGTTTATTTAATGGTTAAATGATTCCCTTTTCTCTGTAATAATAAAACAGTACCTGTACTTGATCCCAACTAAGATATAATTACCCCTTATTGGGGCAGAACAGCCCTATTGGGTTTATTTAATGGTTAAATGATTCCCTTTTCTCTGTAATAATAAAACAGTACCTGTACTTGATCCCAACTAAGATATAATTACCCCTTATTGGGGCAGAACAGCCCTATTGGGTTTATTTAATGGTTAAATGATTCCCTTTTCTCTGTAATAATAAAACAGTACCTGTACTTGATCCCAACTAAGATATAATTACCCCTTATTGGGGGCAGAACAGCCCTATTGGGTTTATTTAATGGTTAAATGATTCCCTTTTCTCTGTAATAATAAAACAGTACCTGTACTTGATCCCAACTAAGATATAATTACCCCTTATTGGGGCAGAACAGCCCTATTGGGTTTATTTAATGGTTAAATGATTCCCTTTTCTCTGTAATAATAAAACAGTACCTGTACTTGATCCCAACTAAGATATAATTACCCCTTATTGGGGGCAGAACAGCCCTAAAGCTCAGCATACTTGCTAAATGAGCAGATCTGTGCCTGATTTGGCCATGGGCGTGGGCAATGTATGCAAATAGTAAGGGGCAGATTGACTAAAACTCTAATTTATCTCGTTTTGTTTTTTTTTTTTTAAATCCAGGAATAAACTCTTTCGACGCATGTCAGACATTTATCAATAAACCTGAACTGAAAAAGCACATGCGGAAAAAAATTGTAGAAAAGTCGCGAAAAGAACAACTTTTTAAAATCTGAAATACTCAAAAAATTCTCCAGAGAAGGTAAGGGACATCTACCATTGACTTCAACTGGTTTAAGGTGGAGCATTTTCAGAATTGTCATTGGAAAAAAACGTATAAATCTCGAAAAAGTCACAACTTTTTTTCTGTAATTTTTTCAGAGTTTGCAACTTTTTCCCCATCAAAAATCCCACCCTTCCTGCTAAGCCCAAGCCACGCCCAAGCCACACCCAAGCCACACCCCTAACACTTCCCCTTTATTACCTCATCAAAGCTGTCCTGCATTGGTGCATTGCTGTAATCGTGTTGGATGGGGAGGGATGTTTCCTCCTTTTTCCCTGCACATAAATACAAAATAAAATGAAGTATCATGAATGGATTAAAAACATTTATAATCAAGACACCAGGGGTTGTTCTGTGGTTTATTTAAAGGACAAGGAAATATGTACTAAAGGGTTAAAAACAAAAAACTCGACTTGATGATTTTAAAAAATTAGTGATTTTCGGACAAAACCCAGTGAAATCTCTACATAGAGATACTATAAAACTATGGCACATAGGGATTCCCCTGTACTAAGCACAATTCAGCAGGAACAGCCCCCTAATTTGTTCGTAGCCTGTACAGAGAGATACCATAAAACTATGGCACATAGGGATTCCCCTGTACTAAGCACAATTCAGCAGGAACAGCCCCCTAATTTGTTCGTAGCCTGTACAGAGAGATACCATAAAACTATGGCAGCATAGGGATTCCCCTGTACTAAGCACAATTCAGCAGGAACAGCCCCCTAAGTTTGCCCATAGCCTGTACAGAGAGATACCATAAAACTATGGCAGCATAGGGATTCCCCTGTACTAAGCACAATTCAGCAGGAACAGCCCCCTAAGTTTGCTCATAGCCTGTACAGAGAGATACCATAAAACTATGGCAGCATAGGGATTACCTTGTACTAAGCACAATTCAGCAGGAACAGCCCCCTAAGTTTGCTCATAGCCTGTACAGAGAGATACCATAAAACTATGGCACATAGGGATTCCCCTGTACTAAGCACAATTCAGCAGGAACGGCCCCCTAAGTTTGCTCATAGCCTGTACAGAGAGAGATACCATAAACCTATGGCAGCATAGGGATTCCCATGTACTAAGCACAATTCAGCAGGAACAGCCCCCTAAGTTTGCTCATAGCCTGTACAGAGAGATACTATAAAACTATGGCACATAGGGATTCCCCTGTACTAAGCACAATTCAGCAGGAACAGCCCCCTAAGTTTGCTCATAGCCTGTACAGAGAGATATTATAAAACTATGGCACATAGGAATTCCCCTGTACTAAGCACAATTCAGCAGGAACAGCCCCCTAAGTTTGCTCATAGCCTGTACAGAGAGATACCATAAAACGATGGCAGCATAGGGATTCCCCTGTAATAAGCACAATTCAGCAGGAACAGCCTCCTAAGTTTGCTCATAGCCTGTACAAAGAGATACCATAAAACGATGGCAGCATAGGGATTCCCCTGTACTAAGCACAATTCATCAGGAACAGCCCCCTAAGTTTGCTCATAGCCTGTACAGAGAGATACCATAAAACTATGGCAGCATAGGGATTCCCCTGTAATAAGCACAATTCAGCAGGAACAGCCTCCTAAGTTTGCTCATAGCCTGTACAGAGAGATACCATAAAACGATGGCAGCATAGGGATTCCCCTGTAATAAGCACAATTCAGCAGGAACAGCCTCCTAAGTTTGCTCATAGCCTGTACAAAGAGATACCATAAAACTATGGCACATAGGGATTCCCCTGTACTAAGCACAATTCAGCAGGAACAGCCCCCTAAGTTTGCTCATAGCCTGTACAGAGAGATACCATAAAACTATGGCACATAGGGATTCCCCTGTACTAAGCACAATTCAGCAGGAACAGCCCCCTAAGTTTGCTCATAGCCTGTACAGAGAGATACCATAAAACTATGGCAGCATAGGGATTCCCCTGTACTAAGCACAATTCAGCAGGAACAGCCCCCTAAGTTTGCTCATAGCCTGTACAGAGAGATACCATAAAACTATGGCAGCATAGGGATTCCCCTGTACTAAGCACAATTCAGCAGGAACAGCCCCCTAAGTTTGCTCATAGCCTGTACAGAGAGATACCATAAAAACTATGGCACATAGGGATTCCCCTGTACTAAGCACAATTCAGCAGGAACAGCCTCCTAAGTTTGCTCATAGCCTGTACAGAGAGATACCATAAAACTATGGCAGCATAGGGATTCCCCTGTACTAAGCACAATTCAGCAGGAACAGCCCCCTAAGTTTGCTCATAGCCTGTACAGAGAGATACCATAAAACTATGGCAGCATAGGGATTCCCCTGTACTAAGCACAATTCAGCAGGAACAGCCCCCTAAGTTTGCTCATAGCCTGTACAGAGAGATACCATAAAACTATGGCACATAGGGATTCCCCTGTACTAAGCACAATTCAGCAGGAACAGCCTCCTAAGTTTGCTCATAGCCTGTACAGAGAGATACCATAAAACTATGGCAGCATAGGGATTCCCCTGTACTAAGCACAATTCAGCAGGAACAGCCCCCTAAGTTTGCTCATAGCCTGTACAGAGAGATACCATAAAACTATGGCAGCATAGGGATTCCCCTGTACTAAGCACAATTCAGCAGGAAAAGAATGTGATTATAATGAGTCCATATCTAAGCCCCACTTGCTGTAACTAATGAGTAGTGGACACAAGAACCTCCTGGTTTACCTTCAATCACCTGTTTCATACGGCCCAACTTCTCCTTCATTTGAGTCGCTGAGTTAATACTATGGTGATCGTCGGCCTGTATCAGCAGATCAGGACCGGGGCCCAAACAATCTTTCTCTTGGGTGCTAAAGAGGAACAGTTCCTCGGCCCACCTTCCAATGCTTGGCTGGCTCTGTAGAATCTCATTCTTGGCATTGGCGCTGCTGTCATCTAGATCGTCGATGACCACCAGAATCTTCTTTTTTCCTACAAACAAAGAAGGTAAAGACATAAGGTAGAAAGACCTTATTGCACTCTATTATTAATGAACCAATAGCTATAGTGAAAGTCGGGCTCAACTGCAACTCACATCCCTCCATTCCATGCCATGGAAAGTAGTTACAGAGCCACTAAGTCTCTATAAGTGCTCTCATACTGTTGCATATACCCTCCTTAGTATGAGAGACACTCTCTCATACTAAGGACCTTGGGCAGCTTCCATGCTCCCAATGAACCCCTAGACTTTATGTATCTGGTTCACTGTTAATTACATCATCATTTTGAGCTCTGTAAGAACTTAAAGGAGAAGTAAAGGTACACAAAGATGCAGAGCGCCCAGTCATTAAATGTACGCAGAGCCTTTGGGCATGCAAACATGAATTATAGACCTTCCTTAATATGTTGGGTTGGTTTTATCCATATCACCCGCGGAGGGGGGGTTGGGTTCTCCTACCTTGAACTCTATATAGAACCTCCAGCTCTCCATCATACAGAGAATCTAGAACATCAGTCACATTGATCCTTCCTCTTCTCATTGAGTGGTACAGAATGGCAAAGTCACATTGGGAAACCTCTTCTAAGAAGGTCACAAAATTGTTATTGGAGATGAAAACTGGTTTCACATCCCTCACCAAAGCGAAAGACAGAAGGACTCTCATTAGCCACTCATACAGGCTTTGGTCTTCTCTAGAGAAGATCCCCACCACCCTGGTACTTGGCCCAGCCCCTGACATTATTCTGGAGTGATCTTGACCAAAGGCCGCAGTTCTTATTCAGGAGGTGAAATGTGAAGGTTCCATGTTGCTCAGCTTCTTGTGGTTCTTATACTCATCTCATCATCTAGAAAAAAGCAGTTTATATATGAGATAGAGAAGGATGGAATAAACAAATATAATAGGGATGCAAATCCTGGATTCGGATCCTGGATTCGGTTCGAAATTCGGCCAAAATTCTGGTTTTGTCAGCAGGATTCCGATTCAGCAGAATCTATGCCTCTGGCCGAACCGAAACCTTAAAATCAAGTGACAATTTCCCACATAAACACCGATGTTGGTTTGGGTTTGGTTTTGTATTTGACCAAATCTTTCTCAAGAGTTTCTACCGAATCCTAAAATACTGAATTTGTTCCATCCCTAAGATTTAATCTTTCTAAGTTCTGGGTCAGTCTTCTCTATAGGGTTATTATGGTTCTCCTTTTATATCAGTTGATATACAGGAATGGGATCCGTTATCCAGAAATCCATTATCCAAAAAGTTCTGAATTACGGAAAGGCCATCTCCCATAGACTCCATTATAAGAAAATAATTCCAATTTTTAAAAATTATAACCTTTTTCTCTGTAATAATAAAACAGTACCTGTACTCGATCCCAACTAAGATATAATTACCCCTTATTGGGGCAGAACAGTCCTATTGGGTTTATTTAATGGTTAAATGATCCCCTTTTCTCTGTAATAATAAAACAGTACCTGTACTTGATCCCAACTAAGATATAATTACCCCTTATTGGGGCAGAACAGACCTATTGGGTTTATTTAATGGTTAAATGATTCCCTTTTCTCTGTAATAATAAAACAGTACCTGTACTTGATCCCAACTAAGATATAATTACCCCTTATTGGGGCAGAACAGCCCTATTGGGTTTATTTAATGGTTAAATGATTCCCTTTTCTCTGTAATAATAAAACAGTACCTGTACTTGATCCCAACTAAGATATAATTACCCCTTATTGGGGCAGAACAGTCCTATTGGGTTTATTTCATGGTTAAATTATTCCCTTTTCTCTGTAATAATAAAACAGTACCTGTACTTGATCCCAACTAAGATATAATTACCCCTTATTGGGGGCAGAACAGCCCTATTGGGTTTATTTAATGGTTAAATGATTCCCTTTTCTCTGTAATAATAAAACAGTACCTGTACTTGATCCCAACTAAGATATAATTACCCCTTATTGTGCAATATTTAGTAGACTTAAGGTATGGAGATCCAAATTACGGAAAGACCCCTTATCCGGAAAGCCCTGGGTCCCGAGCATTCTGGATAACAGGTCGCATACCTGTATATATAACCACTTCCTCTATGCCTTAGTCCTTCTGTCTCTTATTCAGTGTACTCTATTGACAATAATGGCTAGATATGAATCATATGAGACTATACTATAGGTGCTCATACACAGTACAAAGCCATTGATATCCGTTGATGCACACTGGGTTCTGTTGGGTTCAGTTCAGTTACAGCCCATTGGTTACATCTCACCCTGTGATCCATGACTCTGATTGGGCAGTAGTTCCAGATATCCTTACTCACCACTGGCTTATAGGAGGATAAGCAACTTTGATCCATTAACAAATATGGAGTCTCACATTCCTTTGGCCCCCACTGTAGATTTCTGGCATCCAGTTAGAATAATATATATATATATATATATATACAGTATATTTAAGTAATAAGCAAGTCAATGTCCTGCTCTTACCTCATTATAAGCCGCCACTTATTGGACTTCTCACAGTCAGGATAAAATCAGTGTGTTTGCATTCACTTTTCTTTATCTCTTCTGGATAACGTTCCAGAGTCAAAGTCCTCTTGTGTAGGGGCGAGGCACCTTGCAAACAAACTTCCTGGAATTATCGACTGTTATTATTTGAGCAGGGCCAAAGATGCCATATACTACTATGACTAGGGAATATCCCACTTATTAGTAGGGTATACAGAGCAGGTTAGTTGTTGTCATTTCAATGTCTCCCAAGCCGCTTTACAGCTTCTAACCACTTGGGAACGGCATGGAATGGGCCATGTTGGCCTACAATACTGACCTAGTAGAATGTAATTGTCTATATTGAATTATGTATTAATTCATTGTCATTATTATTTTATCCTTTATTAAAGGGGATATAAACCCTGCTGTACAGCACTGCTTTACTTACCAAACTTTACTCAGCTGTTGCTGGACTACAAATCCCAGAATAATGTAACATATAATGAAGGGTGAGGCATGCTGGGAGCTGTAGTCCAGCAACATCAGGGTTGTATTCTTAAAGCAATATTGCACAATAAAACTTTCCCAGCTCTCTAGGGCCCGCATTGGCAGCATTGAAATGCAAAAGAATCCTCCAATGAGAATCCCAGCTGATCTGTATAAATCTGGCTCCCTGTTCTCTGTTCCTGCAATTGGAGTTGGGAGCATTAAGCACAGTTTCCCAGCACTGAACAAGTCTGTCCCTTTATCCCCATGTCTGATTCCTGTGCCATATAATGACGGGAAAATGACATCATTATCTCTATATGTAAGGTACCAGCAAGGGGCCTGACACAGTGCTGGGAATCAGCCTTCTCATTGGTCACTTCTCTTGCATCTATAATTTTTTGGTCAGTAGAATTCTCATTGGTGAATTTTCTTGCATTGTTTTTTTTGGCAACTTCTATAGAGTGGGCTGAGGGTGGCTCATGGGCAGAGTTTGGGTAGAATGTGGGTGTGGCTGAGGCAGATCAGGGGCGTGGCCATGAATGAAGCTTTTCTTCTTTCCGTGGGCTCCATTGTACTTGTTGGCAGGACCCAGGACCCTGCTATCTTAGTAATACGGGTCCCCTGGATTACTGTGCTCGGACTACAATACACTTTTCCTATCAGTATCAAGTAAGTCATGAAAATCAACTTTCTTTTATTTTTATATATGATTTTTTGCAAATTATTTCTTTTAATACAACTTCCTTGGACAAATATAGACATGGTGGACAGTTCATGGTGGCAGAGTCCCAAATAATGTACACAGTATCCAGTTTCATTGTATCTATCTATCTATCTATCTATCTACGTATCTATCATCTATCTATCTATCTATCATCTATCTATCTATCTATCTATCATCTATCTATCTATCTATCTATCTATCTATCTATCTATCTATCTATCTATGTATCTATCATCTATCTATCATCTATCTATCTATCTATCTATCTATCTATCATCTATCTATCTATCTATCTATCTATCTATCTATCTATCTATCTATGTATCTATCATCTATCTATCATCTATCTATCTATCTATCTATCTATCTATCTATCTATCTATCATCTATCTATCTATATATCTATCTATCTATGTATCTTTAGGAACAGAGAGGGTCTACACATTTCTTCAAGGTTGCATTGCCATTTGTGAAGACAGTCTGGCATAAAACTTTCTTCAGTTGGTCTTTAGTGAGAGTTTTTGTACATTGGGCTCATCGTACATTCCCATACCGATTGTTTCCACCGTAATTGGAGACATTTGTTCTTCTTACATTTTTTTATGGTTTAGATCGAGTATCTGTGTTAGGACTGTGCGTAAATAGATACCGGAAATATTATAGCAAATATGATGACGATGGCGAGGAGGAACGCAATGGTCTTTTTCTGCAAAAGAAGAAAACAAATGTATGGGTGGAAGGTCATGTGAGTTCAGTAGTTATTATGAGAATTTATAATCAGGATTATGGCCGCCTTTAGACAAGGTACCGTTTGGATCTCAGCTTTTGAATTAACAGCACGAGGGACTTATATGGGCCCCTAGAGGTGCCCCTTCTCTTAGCTGGGGATTAAATGAATTCTAAAGGACTTATTTTCGCAGGAATCACAATGGAATCACAAATAATGTTCCAGATGATTCAGACTAAAATTACAGTTTATCACAACTTGACTGTCCAGGTCTCTTAATGTGATTAAATGCAATCTGAGTATGGGAAATGTTAGTTGGGTTAGACCAGGGGTCCCCAATCTTTCTTACTCGTGAGCCACAGTCAAATGTAAAAAGACTTGGGGAGCAACACAAGCACCATAAAAGTTCATGGATGAGCCAAATAAGGGCTGTGATTGGCTATTAGGGGCCTCTATGCACCCTATCAGCTTACAGGGGCTTTATTTGGTAGGAAATCTTGTTTTTATTCAACTAAAACTTGCCCCCAAGTCAGGAATTCAAAAATAACTCCCTGGTTTGGGGGCACTGAGAGCAACATCCAAGGGGTTGGGGAGCAACATGTTGCCCCCGAGGCACGGCCGGGGATCACTGGGTTAGACTGTGAGGTAATGAAGTCATAAGCAACTTCATTTGTGGTTCCACCACATGGCGCCACATGTTAATTGTCCCCATTCATTTTTGTGATCTGTACAGATAGAGTGATGCCAACCCAATGGGGGAAACGATACAGAATCGGTCTCCATCCCCTTAATTACACATCCCAGGGATAACTAGGACTGGTTAATACAGTAAAATAAACCTTAGTGCTAACTGAAACTTCATTTCAGCATGGAAAAACCCTAAAGCAAAGGTGCCAACCTGTGTTTTTAACGGGATACGGGTGCAACTTGGCCACGCCTGCCCCACCCCAAGCTCCACCTTTATTCAGCCCCTGCCATGCTCCCTGCTCCACTGCTTCAGACAGATATTAGAGGACCTTGTTTGATGAATCTCTGGATTTTATGGGAGTGGTATTTAGGGGGTGTGGTTGCAAAAGTGGGTGTTGTCAAAATGTGGGGGCGTGGTCAAATGTCGCCATTTCAGCATTTCTTTTTGTCCCTCTTTACATTTTTCAAATGTTAAGAGGTGTGGTTAAAGGATCAGGATTAGGCCAAACTCAGGGCCTAACCATTGGCACAATGTCAAGTAATTAATGGAATTGATTGAGGTAATTACAGACATTATGCTTTATTACCGTACAGACTGGAGGAGTATGATAGTCCACGTGTTCATACGTATAATCTGTTATTCCTGCCCAAAAAGAAAAAAAATAGATGATTTCCCAACAGTACGTGTTTTTCTTACAAATAGCAGATACAACCGGTCCTGGGTCGTCAAATAATGTAGTAAAAGTCAGGCTTCTGCTACACGGTTTCAGGAGCCATAACCAGCAGTGCAGAATAAATAAAGAGAAAGGCAGATCCTGCTTTTGCTTATTTTTCCGCAGTTTTGCAAATTTTTCAGCGAAGCGAAACGGGACAGATTGGCTCATCGTTATTGATGATAAAGCCATAAGCTGAGAACCACCAGACACAACCGGGCCCCCACTAACCTTGGATCAGCCGCTGCATATCCCCCAACTTTCCTTGTATTGAACTGGTCGCGTTGGTGTTCTGGTAGTGTTCGGCCCAGGGGCGAATTCTAAAACTTTGGCTCAGAGAGTTTTTCTCTTCGTTGGAAAACAGGAACAGGTCGCTGGCCCATCTACTAATGCTGGGCTGCTGGGTCAGGATCCGGGTCTTCATGTCGAAACTGCTGTCCTCCACGTCATCGATCACAACAAGGACCTTATTCTTTCCTACACACGTAACAGGCAAGAGAGGGACTGTGATAGTTACATTATCCCTTATAATACATGAGTGATACTCAGAGTTCCCTGTATAACTCAGCCTGCAGCCTTGTGCCTTTATATGGGCACAGAACCCCTCAGTGACTGCTAATATCCTTATCATTTACAGTAGGGGGTACATTATCCCTTATAATACATGAGTGATACTCAGAGTTCCCTGTATAACTCAGCCTGCAGCCTTGTGCCTTTATATGGGGGGCACAGAACCCCTCAGTGACTGCTAATATCCTTATCATTTACAGTAGGTTGTACATTATCCCTTATAATACACGAGTGATACTCAGAGTTCCCTGTATAACTCAGCCTGCAGCCTTGTGCCTTTATATGGGCACAGAACCCCTCAGTGACTGCTAATATCCTTATCATTTACATTAGGGGGTACATTATCCCTTATAATACATGAGTGATACTCAGAGTTCCCTGTATAACTCAGCCTGCAGCCTTGTGCCTTTATATGGGCACAGAACCCCTCAGTGACTGCTAATATCCTTATCATTTACAGTAGGGGGTACATTATCCCTTATAATACATGAGTGATACTCAGAGTTCCCTGTATAACTCAGCCTGCAGCCTTGTGCCTTTATATGGGCACAGAACCCCTCAGTGACTGCTAATATCCTTATCATTTACAGTAGGGGGTACATTATCCCTTATAATACATGAGTGATACTCAGAGTTCCCTGTATAACTCAGCCTGCAGCCTTGTGCCTTTATATGGGCACAGAACCCCTCAGTGACTGCTAATATCCTTATCATTTACAGTAGGGGGTCCATTATCCATTATAATACATGAGTGATACTCAGAGTTCCCTGTATAACTCAGCCTGCAGCCTTGTGCCTTTATATGGGGGGCACAGAACCCCTCAGTGACTGCTAATATCCTTATCATTTACAGTAGGGGGTACATTATCCCTTATAATACATGAGTGATACTCAGAGTTCCCTGTATAACTGTTTATATGGCCACTAATTGCAGCACTACACAGCCTACACATACAAGGATGTTGCTGAATTAGTACTCCCTTACCATATATAGTATATAAATACTCCAGTTCGGTGTCGTATAAGGAGTCCTGCACATCGCAGACATTGATCCTGCCCCGGTTGTTTGTGTGATAGAGAATAGCGAAGGTGCACTTGGAGACTTCCTCGCTGAACTGGACAAACCGGTCGTTGTGAATGTAGACGCTGCGGACATCCTGCACCGCCGGGAACGCCGCAAGGGTTCTGCTCAGCCAATCATAGAACGTCTGATCATCTCTCGTGAAAATCCCGATCAGATGCTTCTGGGTCACCATTTTGGTTTTTCCCTTTAGAAGAGACACCCTAAAAACACATAAAATGATTTTTTCGCCATTGGCAGATTTTTTTTGAGAAACGGGTGCAAAAATTTGCCGCTTTTTTTAATGGGGGGTCACTGACCCCGGCAACCAAAAAACTATTGCTCTGGGAAGCTCCAGTTTTATTGTTATTGTTACTTTTTATAACTTATGTGTCTATTTAGGTCTTCTCCTATTCTTATACCAGTCTCTCATTCAAACCGCTCCCTGGTTGCTAAGGTAATTTGAACCCTAGCAACCAGATAACGGCTAAAAATTCCAAACTGGCAATAAATTGTTGAAAAACTTTTTGGAAAAAAAATATAGCAAAGTGGGGAAAAAAACTGAACTAGATCATTAATATTATATTTACCAATGAAAAGTTAGAAATGGTTTAATAAATATTCTTATACCAGTCTCTCATTCAAACCACTCCCTGGTTGCTAAGGTAATTTGAACCCTAGCAACCAGATAACGGCTAAAAATTCCAAACTGACAATAAATTGTTGAAAAACTTTTTGGAAAGAAAATAAAGGAAAGTGAGGAAAAAAACTGAACTAGATCATTAATATTATATTTACCAATGAAACGTTAGAAATGGTTTAATAAATATTCTTATACCAGTCTCTCATTCAAACCACTCCCTGGTTGCTAAGGTAATTTGAACCCTAGCAACCACAGAACGGCTAAAAATTCCAAACTGACAATACATTGTTGAAAATCTTTTTGGAAAGAAAATATAGCAAAGTGGGGAAAAAAACTGAACTAGATCATTAATATTATATTTACCAATGAAAAGTTAGAAATGGTTTAATAAATATTCTTATACCAGTCTCTCATTCAAATCACTCCCTGGTTGCTAAGGTAATTTGAACCCTAGCAACCACAGAACGGCTAAAAATTCCAAACTGACAATACATTGTTGAAAAACTTTTTGGAAAAAAACTGAACTATATCATTAATATTATATTTACCAATGAAATGGTTTAATAAATGTAAGAAAAAAAACCCACTGAGTCTGGCAAAAAAGTAATAATAAAGCCCTTCTGTATTCATATTCCTGTCTCTCTTTTAAACCACTCCCCGGTCGCTAGGTTAAATTGAACCCTAGCAACCAGGTAGCTGCTGAAATTCCAAACTGAACAAAAAACAACATATAATGAGAAATGAAGACCAATTGCCAATCGTCTCAGAATAGCACTTTCTACAATAGACTAAAAGTCAGTGTTAAGGTATGAAGCTTCAGATTACGGAAAGACCCCTGATCCGGAACAAGGTCTCAAGCATTCTGGATAACAGGTCCCATACCTGTTGGGATAGGGGGAAAAGGGGCAAAAGACGACTACTACTTATTTATTTTTCTCTTTTCTTCTAACCGCAGTTTTTTACATCCTTCCTCACATTAATAGGGGGATTAACCATAACATGTTGACATTCTCAGTATGAGTCAATTCTTTTTGCAAGACGTCAAGTGAAGAAATCCTGTGGCTTCATGAAAGCTGATTATGTGAAAGCCGAACCCAATGGGCTTAAAGTTGTTGTCTCAGAAATCACGTACAGACAAACGCACAATAGTTGTATTTGTCGACTATTAAAGGGACACTAAACCCAACCGTAAAGCTGCCCCACTGCGCCCCCTAGTTCTCTATAGAAGTTGATGAAAAACGTAATTACACATGGAAACCAATTCACCAATGAGAATTCTACTGACCCAAAACTTAATTATAGATGCAAGAGAAGTGACCAATGAGAATGCTGATTCCCAGCACTGTGTCAGGCCCCTTGCTGGTACCTTACATATAGAGATAATGATGTCATTTTCCCGTCATTATATGGCACAGGAATCAGACATGGGGATAAAGGGACAGACTTGTTCAGTGCTGGGAAACTGTGCTTAATGCTCCCAACTCCAATTGCAGGAACAGAGAACAGGGAACCAGATTTATACAGATCAGCTGGGATTCTCATTGGAGGATTCCTTTGCATTATAAATCAGTTGCTGTTTTGCCTGTTCAACCAAACATTACTCAGCTGTTGCTGGACTACAAATCCCAGAATAATGTAATATATAATGAAGGGTGAGGCATGCTGGGAGCTGTAGTCCAGCAACATCAGGGTTGTATTCTTAAAGCATTTTTGCACAATAAAACTTTCCCAGCTCTCTAGGGCCCGCATTGGCAGCATTGAAATGCAAAAGAATCCTCCAATGAGAATCCCAGCTGATCTGTATAAATCTGGCTCCCTGTTCTCTGTTCCTGCAGGGACAGCTTTACGGTTGGGTTTAGTGTCCCTTTAACATTGCTGTCCTTGTCTTCTCCATAAAGCTTCAGTGAAATAGCGCCCCTAATGGCATAAGTATATGATAAACTGGTGTTAATGAGATGCTTACAAGGTACTGAACCCAAGTTCGGCAATAGTTATCCCCTGATAATGTGTTTTTGACATAACTGATCCAGTTCAGCGACTGCTGCCGGTATTTGCCTGTGGCGTTGGCCGGACTCAGTAGACTGAGACCACAGACCATAATAATCTCCCCGTGGGTGCAGATTCAGATGGAATGAATGGGAGGGAGGGTGGAGACATTCCTTTCTATCTATATTTGACTTCTCTCGGGTTCTATCATTTTAACCCTTTTATGCACTTCCCATTGTTAAAAGCAGTTGTGCACCTTCAGTTTAAGTTATTTGCCTTCCTATTCTGAGTCTTTCCAGCTTTTTAAATGGGGGTCACTGACCCCAACAACTATACAATTTTATTGTTATTGTTACTTTTTATGCTATATATATATGACTATTTAGGCCCTTCTCTATTCATATTCCAGTCTCTCTTGCAAACCACTGCCTGGTTGCTAGGTTAAATTGGACCCTAGCAACCAGACAGCTGCTGACATGCCAAACTGTTGAGCTGCTGAACAAAAAGCGATATGATTCAAAAACATCAAATAACAAAAAATGAAGACCAACTGCAAATCATCTCAGAATAGGACTCTCTACATCATAGTAAAAGTTAATGTAAAGGTGAACAACTTGAACCAGTGACATTGCCTCTATATTAAAGGGAAACTAAACCCAACCGTAAAGCTGTCCCACTGCGCCCCCTAGTTCTCTATAGACGTTAATGAAAAATATAATTACACATGGAAACCGATTCCCCAATGAGAATTCTACTGACCCAAAACTTAATTATAGATGCAAGAGAAGTGACCAATGAGAATGCTGATTGCCAGCACTGTGTCAGGCCCCTTGCTGGTACCTTACATATAGAGATAATGATGTCATTTTCCCGTCATTATATGGCACAGGAATCAGACATGGGGATAAAGGGACAGACTTGTTCAGTGCTGGGAAACTGTGCTTAATGCTCCCAACTCCAATTGCAGGAACAGAGAACAGGGAGCCAGATTTATACAGATCAGCTGGGATTCTCATTGGAGGATTCTTTTGCATTTCAATGCTGCCAATGCGGGCCCTAGAGAGCTGGGAAAGTTTTATTGGGCAATATTGCTTTAAGAATACAACCCTGATGTTGCTGGACTGCAGCTCCCAGCATGCCTCACCCTTCATTATATGTTCCATTCTCATTGGTCAATAATATAATGCAGTCTTTATAAAGTAGAATTCTCATTGGTGAATTTTCTTGCATCTCTAATTATATTTTTTGGCAACTTCTATAGCAAAACTAGGGGGCGCAGTAGGACAGTGTTACAGTTGGGTTTACATCCCCTTTAAAGTGCTGCTAACACTCAAGTAATCAATGTAGATACTATACAGTTTGGCAGAATCCATTACCTTGCCGAATGCGTCCGTCTCTTTCCTCCCCCCGCTCTGTGCTGCAGGGATAGTCGGGTCCGGAGACCTTCAGTACCTAGGGGAGGATGTTCCGCGCCCGCACACACACACACAGATCTATGCACTGAGAGCCAAACGTGTAGGTGTCACACAAACTGGGCTTGTCACCTGCTACTCCAGCAAGTCTGGTGAAACAAGAACTGTAAGTGGCCTGTAAAGACGGGCAATGTGCCGTGACTGCGTTTAAAGGGGAACTGTCACCCACACATAAAAAGCCGTGTATTCGAAGTCCTTTGAAAATGAAACATGAAACCCAAATTCGTTTTTTAATTAAATCGTCCAGACCTGTTATAAATGTATTTGAAAATCAGAGCTGTCAATCATATGTTGCTTGCCCCGCCCCTATAGAGGCGGGGCAGGCAATATATGATCGACAGCTCCAATTTTTAATTACAATTGCTTTAGTTTTCTATTCAGCACATAGAAGACAAATGTATAAGATTTTGGGGGCTGATACAAAGCTTTGCCTGAATAACGGTGCTCACAAAATGGCGCCGGCCTGCTGGTTGTGACTGTAAATTCCAAGACTGAAGGAAATAAAAATGAAATACTTTATTTAGTGTAAGTAAAGTTTATTTTGCTCAACTAACATGATAGAAAAGGATTTGGAATTATTTCTTAGGGTGACAGGTCCCCTTTAACCCAAATAAATAATAAGGAGAATGGACAAGGCCTGAGTTGCTGGATTCAGATCACTACCAATAGTAACACAGCAGATTAATTATAACCCACTGCTATCTAAGCAGCTTATTGTACATTGAACCCTCAGCTCTATTTCTGCCCTTCCACCCTGGCACCTTTTTCCATTGAGTAGTCTTGTTTTAATCACCTTAGCCTTTCCTCCATCTCTATCAGTCACTCTCTTCCATTTCCAATGTTATCTCAATGGCTGACCCCTTCTCCTCCTCCACTGGCTTTACCTCAACCCTCTTCCTTCCAGTAGAAAGTATTCGTCCCTTCACTGGCCTGCTCAGTACATGCTCTGCAAGGGACTAATTCACTGTGTGTATGCAGGTACAGGTATGGGATCCATTATCCGGAAACCCATTATTCAGAATCTTCCAAATTACAGGAAGGCTGTCTCCCATAGACTCCGTTTTAAGGGAATAATTCTAATTTTTCAAAATAATTCCCTTTTCTCTGTAATAATAAAACAGTACCTGTACTTGATCCCAACTAAGATATAATTACCCCTTATTGGGGGCAGAACAGCCCTATTGGGTTTATTTAATGGTTAAATGATTCCCTTTTCTCTGTAATAATAAAACAGTACCTGTACTTGATCCCAACTAAGATATAATTACCCCTTATTGGGGGCAGAACAGCCCTATTGGGTTTATTTAATGGTTAAATGATTCCCTTTTCTCTGTAATAATAAAACAGTACCTGTACTTGATCCCAACTAAGATATAATTACCCCTTATTGGGGCAGAACAGCCCTATTGGGTTTATTTAATGGTTAAATGATTCCCTTTTCTCTGTAATAATAAAACAGTACCTGTACTTGATCCCAACTAAGATATAATTACCCCTTATTGGGGGCAGAACAGCCCTATTGGGTTTATTTAATGGTTAAATGATTCCCTTTTCTCTGTAATAATAAAACAGTACCTGTACTTGATCCCAACTAAGATATAATTACCCCTTATTGGGGGCAGAACAGCCCTATTGGGTTTATTTAATGGTTAAATGATTCCCTTTTCTCTGTAATAATAAAACAGTACCTGTACTTGATCCCAACTAAGATATAATTACCCCTTATTGGGGCAGAACAGCCCTATTGGGTTTATTTAATGGTTAAATGATTCCCTTTTCTCTGTAATAATAAAACAGTACCTGTACTTGATCCCAACTAAGATATAATTACCCCTAATTGGGGGCAGAACAGCCCTATTGGGTTTATTTCATGGTTAAATGATTCCCTTTTCTCTGTAATAATAAAACAGTACCTGTACTTGATCCCAACTAAGATATAAATAATCCTGCAAAACAATCCTATTGGGTTTAATTAATGTTTTATTGATTTTTTTAGTTGACTTAAGGTATGTAGATCCAAATTACGGAAAGACCCCTTATCTGGAATACCTTTGGTTCCGAGCATAATTCTATATTTGGACATAGATGTTGCTGTTTATTCTCTTTTTAATGGGGCTGTGTATGTTATACTATGAACTGAAGACAGGTGGCGCCACACTCCAGCTCTTCTTGAATTAGTTAGTGAGAGAATACTGTACTTTGAAGATCAGTCACAATTTGTAGATATAATATAGCATATTCCTCTCTCTCCTATGCAATTGGTATATGTGCACCAACATTACAACTGTAAGGGGGAGTGCCTAGGGCAGGGGAGGGCCCAGGCACCTTAGGTGAGCCGGCCATGTACCTTGCACCCACAGAGTTTTATAATTATTTACTTTCCTTTTCTGTGCAGCTTTATTGTTATTGTTACATTGTATTCCTTATCTTTCTATTTAGGCCCTCCTCTGTTCTTATTTCTATCTCTCTTTCAAACCACGGCCTGGTTGCTAGGTTAAGTTGAACCCTAGCAACCAGACAGCTGCTGACATTCCAAGCTGTTGAGCTGCTGAACAAAAAGCTAAATAATTCAAAAACTGCAAAAAATGAAGACCAACTGCAAATCATCTCAGAATAGCACTCTCTACATCATAGTAAAAGTTACATTATATCATAATTCATTTTATACACTTGTTTTTTTTGTGTTACTGTTCCTTTAAATGGGTTGCTCAGCTATGAGTTAACTTTTAGTATGATGTAGAGAGTGCTAATCTGAGACAATTTGCACTTGGTCTTCATTTTTTTTTATTGGTAATTCTTGAATAGTTTTACTTTTTGTTCCGTAGCTCTCCAGTATGGAATTTCAGCCCTTATCTGGTTGCTAGGGTCCAATTTACCTTAGCAACCAGGGAGTGGTTTGAGAGATTGATTGATAGATGAATAGGAGGGGGGCTGAGTAGAGAGAAAAGTAATACAAAGTAACAATAACATTGTAGCATCACAGAGCGATAGTTTATTGGCTGCTGGGGTCAGTGGCCCCCATTTGAAAGCTGGAAGGCAGAATAGGGAAAGAAAGAAAGAAAGAAAGAAAGAAAGAAGGAAAGAAAGAAAAAAAAAAAAGAAGGAAAGAAAGAAAGAAAGAAAGAAAGAAGGAAAGAAAGAAAAAAAAGAAGGAGAGAAAGAAAGAAAGAAAGAAAGAAAGAAAGAAAGAAAGAAAGAAAGAAAGAAAGAAAGAAAGAAAGAAAGAAAGAAAGAAAGAAAGAAGGAAGGATTGATTATTTTCCCCGTCATTATATGGCACAGGAATCAGACATGGGGATAAAGGGACAGACTTGTTCAGTGCTGGGAAACTGTGCTTAATGCTCCCAACTCCAATTGCAGGAACAGAGAACAGGGAGCCAGATTTATACAGATCAGCTGGGATTCTCATTGGAGGATTCTTTTGCATTTCAATGCTGCCAATGCGGGCCCTAGAGAGCTGGGAAAGTTTTATTGTGCAATATTGCTTTAAGAATACACCCCTGATGTTGCTGGACTACAGCTCCCAGCATGCCTCACCCTTCATTATATGTTACATTATTCTGGGATTTGTAGTCCAGCAACAGCTGAGTAACGTTTGGTTGTGCAGCAGGGTTTATATCCCCTTTAACTAAATAAGTCTAAGGATGTGTAACACAAGGTTGCAGAGGAATAGTAAACTAGATTTTACCCAATAAAACACAGACTTTATCAGCATATTCCTGGTATACATGGGGGTGTGAGAGGGTGTTGGCTCACAAATGACTAACCTACTGCCTACCCAAGGGATAATTGTAGCTTTCCATGTTTGTTGTGAGTTATCTAGCCTGTTATGATCTATATAAAGTACTATATAAATACAGGTGCCTTTGTTATATTGCCTTATCATGTAGGGAACGTATTTACACAGACAGCCTGTCGTTTTGTCTGGAGAATGTGGATTATAGTTTAACCTGCCGGTAACAATGGGATGAGGAATGTTTGCCCTTCTATTGGCAAGCTTATAGCATTCTATATCTGGCTGGAAAGCTCATTGGGGGTCACTTTGGTGTTGGGGTGGGCTAATTAAAGCAGTATACACCCCCAGAATAACTATTTAACCAACAGACAGTTTATATTATGTTAAGTGACCTATTAAAGAATCTCCCCAAACTGGAATATATATATCAGTAAATATTGCCCTTTTATATCCTTTCCCTTGAGCCGCCATTTTGTGATGGGCTGTGTGCTCCCTCAGAGATCAGCTGACAGGAAGTGATGCAGCTCTAACTGTAACAGGAAGTAGTGTGGGAGCAAAAGGCAGAACTCTGCCCATTCATTGGCTGATGGGGCCTAGCATGTATGTGTGCCTTGGCTTGTTTGTGTGCACTGTGACTCCTATGATCCCAGGGGGCGGCCCTTAGTATTTAAAATGGCAGTTTCCTATTTAGGATTACCCAATGGCACATACTGCTAAAAAGTATATTTATATGAAAATGGTTTATTTAGATGAAGCAGGGCTTTACATATGAACTTGCTTATGTAATATATTTATATAGAAACCTACATTGTTTGGGGGTATAGTTTTCCTTTAATGCTAAACCCTGTCTGGCCCCCAATACACAACCCCCACCACACCCCTGAAACAGTCAGTAAAACCTCTTATTTTTCCTTATTGTATCAGCTGCCGACCCATGGTACAACAGAAAACCACTGTACACAAAGAAATGGCATTAATTAGCAGTATAGCTTGGTTCAGGCTATAAGCAAACTGAGAGGGCTGTTCCTGCTGAATCACGCTTAGCACCATGGTAGAGATACTGGTATAGTTTTATGGTATATATGTTTTTGTGCAGCCTATGAGCAGACTTTGGGGACTGTCCCCACTAAATTGTGCTCAGTACAGGTATGGGATCCCTTATCCGGAAACCCGTTATCCAGAAGGCTCCAAATTTCGGAAAGCCTGTCTCCCATAGACTCCATTTTAATCAAATAATTTTTAAAATTGGTTTCCTTTTTCTCTGTAATAATAAAACAGTACCTGTACTTGATCCCAACTAAGATATAATTACCCCTTATTGGGGGCAGAACAGCCCTATTGGGTTTATTTAATGGTTAAATGATTCCCTTTTCTCTGTAATAATAAATCAGTACCTGTACTTGATCCCAACTAAGATATAATTACCCCTTATTGGGGCAGAACAGCCCTATTGGGTTTATTTCATGGTTAAATGATTCCCTTTTCTCTGTAATAATAAAACAGTACCTGTACTTGATCCCAACTAAGATATAATTACCCCTTATTGGGGCAGAACAGCCCTATTGGGTTTTTTTCATGGTTAAATGATTCCTTTTTCTCTGTAATAATAAAACAGTACCTGTACTTGATCCCAACTAAGATATAATTACCCCTTATTGGGGGCAGAACAGCCCTATTGGGTTTATTTAATGGTTAAATGATTCCCTTTTCTCTGTAATAATAAAACAGTACCTGTACTTGATCCCAACTAAGATATAATTACCCCTTATTGGGGGCAGAACAGCCCTATTGGGTTTATTTCATGGTTAAATGATTCCCTTTTCTCTGTAATAATAAAACAGTACCTGTACTTGATCCCAACTAAGATATAATTACCCCTTATTGGGGGCAGAACAGCCCTATTGGGTTTATTTAATGGTTAAATGATTCCCTTTTCTCTGTAATAATAAAACAGTACCTGTACTTGACCCTAACTAGTTATAGCATTGTACTGTACAGGCTATGGGGGAAACACTGGAGGCAGTTCCTGCTGAATTATGTTCTTCATTTGGTTAGACTCCGATTTAGCTCGGAACAAGTTCACAGAAACAGGTTGTAGTCATTAAAGTCCTATGCATGTTCAAGAATGCAGTCTCCTACTGGGTCTTCCATTAATTAGCAGCACACTGGAGTCCCACAGACACAGTTTTGTGTTAAGGAAGATGCAAAAAATAAGAGGAGTTGGCTTAAAAAAATACTACTATTTAGTCACATAGTAGAGGAACTTGAAAAATGACACACACATGAAACTTAAAGTTTTGTCCAAGTAACTCGTCCAAGTCATGTTCATCAAGAACCATGTCAATAATACACCCAGGTTTTCTTCTAACAGCTCTGGGGGTTTGGATTGGAGTTGTCCTTCTGGCGTGGCCAATCCGGTCTGTCTGAATGTAACCATAAAGACAAAGGATCTCAGTAGCATACTGTATCTCCTTAGAACCATAGCATGTTCACATGAAATATGTCCTTGTTGTCATGAAATAAGAACGTTGTATCTCAACCTTTTATTCCTCATAAAGTGTCTCTGCAAGAAGATGACTCCAGCCAATATAAGAGCAATAAGCCATCCACTCATCAGCATAATGTCCCATGAAGAACTGGTCCCCAATGTGTCCTTCAACTCCATGCCAGAAGAGGCACCTACTGCTGAGGTCTCCTTCACGTCACCTGTGTAAGATATTAATATAAACACTTAGTTCTTTTAACAATAGAATATTAATTTCCATGTACAGTATGTAGCATAGATGTAATTGTCCTAATTTTTCTACTGTTTCTGCTTGTGAACTTCCCACCGAGCTAAAGGTGTCCATACACGGAGCGATTTCAACTGCTGAATTGGGTCCTTCATCTTATCTGCCAATGTGGGCACCCAAGATGGGACAACCGACCAATACCTGGCCTAAAATTTGATATTCCGTCTGATTGGAAACTGCTTAAGCTTGTTGATGTGGTCCTCTGCCTGAGGGCATCTATGCCCACGGTTGCAGTTTGATCGTTTGGCCCTAGGACCAAATTATTGAATTAGCCTGATATCGGGAGAAGATCCCTAAGTCAAGCTGGAGGGGCTTCAGAAGGAAGATTGAATGTGTTTTTTTGTAACTTAAGTTATTATGTAACTATATGAAAGGTAAAACCAATGGTTGGTGTTAGCCATACATTGGCCGATTTTAGCTGCCGATACCAGATTCGGCAGCTTATCTGTCCGTGTATGGGCAGGAACGATAGATGGTGGTATAGATGTAATTGTCCTAATTATTCTACTGTTTCTGCTTGTGAACTTCCCACCGAGCTAAAGGCGACCATACACGGACCGATTTCAACTGCCGATTCAGGTCCTTCAGCTTATCTGCCAATGTATGGGCACCCGCGATGGGCCTACCCGACCGATACATGGTCTAAAATTAGCCAGATCTCAATCGGGCAGGTTTGATTTTCCGTCGGATTGGAGACCACTTAAGTTTGTTGATGTGGTCCTCTGCCCGACGGCGCCTATTCCCACGATCAGACAAATTATTGAATTAGTCTGATATTGGGAGAAGATCCACTCAGTTGCCGACCTCGCCAACGAGCAAATCTTACTGTGTATGGCCATCTTTAGCTGGTCACTAATTGCATAGGAAAACAAGTTTAAAATACAAGGATAGATGGATGATGGATGATCAAGGGACTGGTCTAATGGCGATCATAGAGTCTGGAATGATTTTTCCCTCCCTGAGTCAAGCTGGAGGGGCTTCAGAAGAATGGTTGGATGCGTCTTTTCTTAACTTACTGTGAAAGGTAGAACCAATGGTTGGTGTTAGACACCCCTAGTGTTTGTAGCCTTAAGGGGGCGATACATGGGCCAATTTTAGCTGCCAATACCACACTGGGCAGCTTATCTGTCCGTGTATGGGCACAAATGGTGGGTTTGATTTTTCTGCCCGATTGGGGACCTCATTGGCTCGTTAATTCTGTCCCCGAACTGATGGTGCCTATACCCTCTGTTTTAATTTGATCGTTTGGCCTTAGGGAAGAATTAGACCATTATCGCCTACCCGTAGGTGAGCATATCGGGAGAATATCCGCTCACTTGGAGACCTCGCCAAGTGAGTGGATCTTACCGTGTATGGCCAGCTTTACTCCAGACCTGGAGCTTGTGCACCATCCCATGGTGTTTCTGCTCAAAACCGTGCCACCATACTCTTAAAGGGCACTGTAAGGGATGCTAGGGCACTTGAAGATTATTGAGATGAGATACTGAGAAGAAAAGTCCCCCTTGACTAGAATCCCTGGGGGATTCCAAAGATCTTGACAACTCGCAATGATATTAATCATGATTCCTCCTCACATCCCTGAGCTATGAATTTGCCTCCACTCTGCTCACTGTTTCTGTCTCCCCTTTCCCATAGAGTGTAAGCTCTACAGAGCAGGAACCTCATTCCAACTTGCCGATTCGCTGAACTCATTTTAATAGGTCATGCCGATCCCACAGGCAATAGCACCAATATAAAACCCCGATCATTGGAATCTCACCCTGTACATGTAGTGCAATGTATCTCTTGTTGTAGAACTGAGGGAAGATCACCCAGCACTGGTAAGTCCCACCATCTGATTCCTGGACATTGGAAAATTCAAGTGCAGCATTTCCATCAAAGATTTTGGGGGAGAGTTGAGCTGTAGATGAGCTGGACAGCTTCTGACAGTTGGTGGTCTTCCCCTTATCCACCTTACAGTCCAATATCTTCTCTGTGAAGTTTTTATACCACATGACTTGCACCTTGTTCTGTTTCCAGTCCTCTGCTGTTAAAAGGGAGCAGTTTAGGGTAACTTGCTGGTTTACATGAGCGTTGATGGTCTCGTCATTCAGCCCGGACACCTGGCTAAAAACTAAGAAGACACGGATGATGCAAAAAATGTCTATGGACCTACGGACAACATATATTCGGCTATATAAGTCACAAAGAGTCGAACAATCTCAACAAATATCTTTGTACTCTGGATAACAACCAATTTTGATGTAGGCGCTATAGACATTGTTTCTGAAGAACCTAGAAAAATGGCCCTGGTATTAATACAAAGTGGAATTAGCCAAATTGGCAACTTTTTACACTCGGCTTCCAGGTTCAAAATTAGTTCCCATGGTCGATAACTTCTAGTATGTTATAGAATGGCCAGTTCTAAACAACTTTCCTATTGGTCTTTGTTATTTATTTTATATAGTTTTATAATTATTTGCCTTCATTTTCTGACTCTTTCTGGCAAAATGGGGGTCGCTGACCCCGGCAGCCCAAAAACTATTCCACTGTGAGGCTCCAGTTTTATTGTTACTGTTACTTTTTATTACTTATCTTTCTATTTAGGTCTTCTCCTGTTCATATACCAGTCTCTCATTCATACCACTCCCTGGTTGCTAAGGTAATTTGAACCCTAGCAACCAGTTAACTGCTAAAAATTCCAAACAAACAAGATGTAAAATTTCATAAAAATTTGTATTTTGAAAACGCTTAACCGTAAAAAGCTGTGTTGAAAGATGAAAATCCTCAACTATTAAGTTACATCTTAGTCGAGGTGAATGGTTCATTGAATAGAGCTGCTATAAACTGGCCAATATTGGCCAATAAACTTTTTCCTTCAGACCTGATTGGCAATTTATTGGTATTGGAGCCAGTCAACTGTGGATATCCAAAAACTGCCCAGACAAGTTCAAAAATCCCCTTTAACGAGGACCCAATGGCCTGTTGTTATTGCCCTCCCCCTATGGGATGGATCTGCCCAGGCCACATTATGAGCACACAGACTTTCAGATCGTCCCACCATGTTGTTGGACAAATTAAAGGGGTAGTTGGCCTTTAGTATGTTATAATATGGCCAATTCTAAGCAACCTTCCAATCGGCCTTCATTATTTATTTTTTTAAAGTTTTTAAACTATTTGCTGTCTCCTTCTAACCCTTTGCAGCTTTCAAATGGGGGTCACTGACCCCGGCAGCCAGAAAAACTATTGCTCTTTGAGGCTCCAGTTTCATTGTTAATGTTACTTTTTATTACTTTTTTTTCTATTCAGCCCCTCTCCTATTCATATTCCTGTCTCTCATTCCAACCACTCCCTGGTTGCTAAGGTAATTTGGGCCCTAGCAACCAGATAGCAGCTGAAACTTCAAACGCAAACACTGAAATAATGAACAAACTACAAATAATAAAAAATAAAGACCAATTGCAAACCGTCTTGGAATATAACTCTCTACATTATATTCAAATCTAACTCAAAGGTAAACAACCCCTTAAGCAAAGCTTGTTTGGCAACCTCCCTTAATGAGTGGATCTTCTGGTTTAACCAGCTTTAGAAGTAAATTGGTGTATAAGCAAAGCAAAATACAAATATAAATATTCCCCTGTAGATCTGGATGGCGATAGCACTCAATTAGGTGGCCATTTGGTAGCCAAACTAGTTCTAAATTGTTTTTTAAAGAACTGTGGAAAACTATACCCCCAAACAATGTAGGTGTCTATAAAAATATATTGCATAAACAGCTCATATGTAAACCCGGCTTCATCTAAATAAACCATTTTCATAAAAATATACTTTTTTAGTAGCTATTGGGTAATCCTAAATAGAAAACTGCCATTTTAAGTACTAAGGGCCGCCCCCTGGGATCATAGGATTCACAGTGCACACAAACAAGCCAAGGCGCACATACATGCTAGGCCCCATCAGCCAATGAATGGGCAGAGTTCTGCCTTTTGCTCCCACACTACTTCCTGTTACAGTTAGAGCTGCATCACTTCCTGTCAGCTGATCTCTGAGGGAGCACACAGCCCATCACTAAATGGCGGCTCAAGGGAAAGGATGTAAAAGGGCAATATTTACTGATATATACTGTATATTCCAGTTTGGGGAGATTCTTTAATAGGCCACTTAACATAATATAAACTGTCTGTTGGTTACGTATTCATTCTGGGGGTGTAGTTTGGCTTTAACTACATATTTATTCATAACCACAACCAACTGAAGAACTTTCCATAGAAATATAGATATAAATGCAACTCACCCTTCCTGAGGATAAGGCACAGAATGAAGTTGATCTGACAGCCTCTGATTTCCATATTCCGTAGAAAATAGAGAATGGTGGCGGCGGTTAGAGTCGGCCTAAAACAAACAAACCAAAAAATTATAAACATAATGAGTGATTTGGAAGGAGGAGTCCTTCCCTCCCTTAACGATTGCATTCGGTAAAGTAATTATTAACAGCAGAGGCAATATTGCAGCCAACGTATACATTATCTAAACACCGCTTGCCAAAAAACACATCTGCTTTCCCCCTGAAGGGTTAATAAGGATTTTCTCCTCATTGGCTGGGAAGATGCCCTTGGGGTTTATATTTAAAATAATACTTAACGACAGGACAAAACCTTACCAAAGTAAAAAAAAAAAAGAAAGTAAAGTTTTAGCCTGGAGGAAGCTTCTCAAGCCTGGTAGAAAAACAACAAGATAAGACATTGAGCAACGGTTGGTGCAATGGGGCAGACTGATACCTAAATATGCCATTAACAATTAAGGAACTGCAGGGCCACCATACTTTCTGCCCATCTGATCCACCTGAGGTCTCATAACAGTTTTTCCTTATCATTATTATGATCCTTTGTTTATAGGCCGAGGACACGTAGCCACGGAGAACTACAGAGATAAACATTCATTCACATCAGACCAGATGAACCCGCAGTCCTGGATTCTTTCTGAAAAGTATGTTATTTGACCTTGATCGCTAAAAAAGATACAAACTTAATTAAAAAGTAGCTTCTGGCAGAGAGCTCAGAAATCTTAACAAGCTTCACTTGCACATAGATACATTGGTTTCTCAGACTTAATTAAACAAGTGGGCTTTTGGCAGAGAGCCCAGAAAGTTAACAAGCTTCACCTGTACTTAGATACATTGTTTCCCAGGCTTAATTAAATAAGTGGGCTTTGTCAGAGAGCCCAGAACATTAACAAGCTTCATCTGCACTTAGATACATTGTTTCTCAGGCTTAATTAAATAAGTGGGCTTTTGGCAGAGAGCCCAGAAAGTTAACAACTTCACCTGCACTTAGATACATTGTTTCTCAGGCTTAATTAAATAAGTGGGCTTTTGGCAGAGAGCCCAGAAAGTTAACAACTTCACCTGCACTTAGATACATTGTTTCTCAGGCTTAATTAAATAAGTGGGCTTTTGGCAGAGAGCCCAGAAAGTTAACAACTTCACCTGCACTTAGATGCATTGTTTCTCAGACTTAATTAAATAAGTGGGCTTTTGGCAGAGAGCCCAGAAAGTTAACAACTTCACCTGCACTTAGATACATTGTTTCTCAGACTTAATTAAATAAGTGGGCTTTTGGCAGAGAGCCCAGAAAGTTAACAAGCTTCACCCACACTTAGATACATTGTTTCTCAGGCTTAATTAAATAAGTGGGCTTTTGGCAGAGAGCCCAGAAAGTTAACAACTTCACCTGCACTTAGATGCATTGTTTCTCAGGCTTAATTAAATAAGTGGGCTTTTGGCAGAGAGCCCAGAAAGTTAACAACTTCACCTGCACTTAGATACATTGTTTCTCAGGCTTAATTAAATAAGTGGGCTTTTGGCAGAGAGCCCAGAAAGTTAACAACTTCACCTGCACTTAGATGCATTGTTTCTCAGACTTAATTAAATAAGTGGGCTTTTGGCAGAGAGCCCAGAAAGTTAACAACTTCACCTGCACTTAGATACATTGTTTCTCAGACTTAATTAAATAAGTGGGCTTTTGGCAGAGAGCCCAGAAAGTTAACAAGCTTCACCCACACTTAGATACATTGTTTCTCAGGCTTAATTAAATAAGTGGGCTTTTGGCAGAGAACCCAGAACGTTAACATGCCACACCTGCACTGAGATACAATTGTAACTAATACGCTAAACAGGTCTCTTAGAAATGTGTTCAAACTTTAACTAACCTGCCAAATTTAGTGCAACTGTAGTGATATTTAGATGGCGTGGTCGCAAAAATGGCTGTGGTGAAAAGAATTTTGCCGCAGTACCCGTGCCATTTCTTTTTGTCCCTCTTTCCATTTTTCAAATGTTGGCAGGTATGCTGCCCAGGGGTCAGACTGGGGTGTGAAAGGCCCACTGGAGATGCCCCCACACCCCCTACTTCCCCACTCACCCAACGCCAGCCCCTCCCCCCTGCCAACATACCTTTGCTGCAGGTGAAATCGACCAGGTATTTTCCCAGTTTCCCACTGGCCCAGTCCGACCCAGCCACTCATATGCCCTTAGCCTAAGGTTTCATATCAACATCTCTCCTACTATAGGTGTCTTCTTGGGGGACAACACAGCCACCCCTTCCCTGGAAAGGTCAGCGAGCATAAACCACAAGGACACAACATGTAGCAGATGGGACTCCGATCCAGCAAATGTGCTATTGAATCTGACATTGTATTGAGATCTCCACACACGTTCTCTCACCAAGGTGTAACAGGATATGGGTATAAATAAGCCCCGCCCCCCTTAATCTACACACTGGCATATCAATTAACAGATAACACATAACAGTAGGGTGAACAATAAATTACATACAAATACCTGTCCTTGACGCTCCTATTGAAGTCTCCGCCTCTAGGGGGGGGTTTCAGAACCTGCAGAACCAGCCATCTTACTTGGGTGCCCTTACGACCTAAAGTCTGGTAGTGTTTGCCCTCAGAAGTCACATGATTATTGCATTTTCTTCACAGCCGCAATTGGAATAATACCAATAGGAATATTTTCCTTGGATGGACAGTATGTTTATCTTGGACTTTATTGGAGTTGGGAGCATTAAGCACAGTTTCCCAGCACTGAACAAGTCTGTCCCTTTATCCCCATGTCTGATTCCTGTGCCATATAATGAGGGGAAAATGACATCATTATCTCTATATGTAAGGTACCAGCAAGGGGCCTGACACAGTGCTGGGAATCAGCATTCTCATTGGTCACTTCTCCTGCATCTGTAATGAGATTTTGGGGCAGTTAAACACTCATTGCAAAATTTTCTATAATTATGTTTTACAAGAACGTCTAGGGGGCGCAGTGGGACAGCGTTGTGATGGGGTTTACACCCCCTTTAAGGGGGCAGGGCCTTACCCAAACATATTTAGAAGAAACAACAATAGTTGAGACTCTCACTTAGACCCGTGGGGGACATTGTATTTAATTTACCAACCCACATAAACTCCTTCTGTAAGTAATAATCTATTAAACTCTCCCCCGTCCATTGATAATTGTGATTTAGAATGAAGTCTGTACCTTCTGAGGGCAAACACTACCAGCCTTTAGGCCATAACGGCACCCAAGTAAGATGGCTGGTTCTGCAGGTTCTGAAACCCCCCCTAGAGGCGGAGACTTCAAAAGGAGTGACAAGGACATTGTCACTCACAGGTATTTGTATTATTGTTCACCCTACTGTTATGTATTATCAGTTAATTGATATGTTAATTGTATAGCCAGTGTGTAGATTAAGGGGGCGGGGCTTTACTTAGTTATACCTGTTTTCTGTTACACCTTGGTGAGAGCACTTGAGAGAGGGGAAGTTTCCCCCCAAACGTCGTGTGTGGAGATATCTATAAAATGTCAGATTCACAAGAACATTTGCTGGATCTGAGTGCCATCTGTTTTGTGTCCATGATTTGAAACTCCTGGGCAACAAAGTATGCGGATTTGTGCACCAATGAGAATTCCCTTAGTAAATTAAAGCCCACGATTTGGAATGATATTGATAAACCACATGGATCTTTCCGTAGATGCCCAGCTGTTGCAATTGGCATTGAAGACGAGAAACTGAATTAATTCAAAGATAGTGAAAGTTGTATTTATTATATAGCCAGTGTGTAGATTACAGGGGGCGGGGCTTTACTTAGTAATACCTGTTTTCTGTTACACCTTGGTGAGAGCACTTGAGAGAAGGGGAGTATCCCCCCAAACGTCGTGTGTGGAGATATCTATAAAATGTCAGATTCACAAAAAACATTTGCTGGATCTGAGTGCCATCTGTTTTGTGTCCATGACTTGGAACTCCTGGGCAACAAAGTATGCGGATTTGTGCACCAATGAGAATTCCCTTAGTAAATTAAAGCCCAAGATTTGGAACGATATTGATAAACCATATGGATCTTTCCGTAGTTGCCTTTTGCAACTGACATTGAAGACAAGAAACTGAATTACTTCGAAGATAGTCAAAGTTGTTTTTGGTTGGGGAGACACTACTAGAATGAGGAAAGCCTGGTCGGGCTGGTCCTGCTACAGTCCAGGCAGCTCTGATAAAGTACCCTCATAGCCTAAAACAATAGCTGTCAGTATATGGGTCACTTACCAATGCAAAGAACTCCAACAGGGTCAGGCTTCAGGCTGGAAATAGCAGCGGTTGTTGTTAGTGGTGGGGATTGGACACGGCTATGGGAGGTACAGAGGAGATGACCGGGGACAATGAAGAGTTTTAGGAAGGTGTAAAGGAGTGAAGGTCGGAAAGGTAAAGGGTTTGTTCACCTTTGAATTAACCTTTAGTATGATGTAGAGAGTGATATGGAGTTTTAGCAGTTATTTGGTTGCTAGGGTCCACGTTACCTTAGCAACTATATAAATAGGAGAGGGGCTGAATAGAAAAGAAAGTAACAATAACAATAGAATTGTAGCCTCACAGAGCAATTGTTTTTTGGATGCCGGGGTCAGTGACCCCCATTTAAAAATGGCAAAGAATTGCAAGAAGAAGGCAAATAGTTAAAAAAAATAGAAACTAAATAATGAAGACCAATTGGAAAGTTGCTTTGACTAGGTTACGCTGTAACATACTAAAAGTTAGCTTAATGCTAATGAATTGAATTCGGCTTTGGGGAACCCTATATTAATTTTGTTCCCATTGAGCAGCCATATGAATTCCCTCGATTATCGTGGGCTCAAATTTGTGCACGACGCGTTTCGTACTTAGTCATAGGCAGTTGCAATCCCAGATTAAAGGGCAAGTCAAATAAATTTATCAAACGTATCCCAAACTTAACAAAAAATTCAAAGGAGAAAAATCTAATTTTTATTAACATACAAACCCCAAAACACGCCGCCTTACGCGTTTCGTACCCTACCGGTAATTAGTAATAGGCAGTTGTAACCCCATGGGTTTTAAAGCGCATATTTAAGCACAAAGTAACCCCAGCAGGGTAACATTAGCAGGGTTCTGTATAATAAATCAGTAAAGATCACAGAAAATAAAACACTTTTTAACTGTCCTTTGGCTGCATTTTAACAGTATAATCAGAAATCGCAAAGCTATCTAATCAAATATTTATCATAGTAATTACCATACCATGGTACGAAACGCGTAAGGCGGCGTGTTTTGGGCTTTGTATGCTTTTAATATGAATTTTCTTATAACAATGTGATTTTTCTCCTTTGAATGTTCTGTTACGTTTGATACATTTATTTGACTTGCCCTTTAATCTGGGGGGGGGGGGGTCTATGTCCCAATCACTTTGGCCCTGTTTGACTGGCCATTTGGAATCCTTTTTGATTAAATTTAAATCAACTTTGTGCACCCCAGATTTAGGGCAGGGGTACACGGGGAGATTAGTCGTGCCGTGACAAATCTCCGTTGTCATGAGCGACTGATCTCCCCGCAATGCCGTCCCACCGGCTAGCATATGCAGCGCCAGGATTTGCCGAAGTTGCCTCTCAAGGCAACTTTGGGCGAATTCTACAAATCATGGCGTGTGGCGTGGCGACTAATCTCCCCATGTACCCCTGCCCTTTGATGTAGATTTATTTTTGGGAATAATCCCAGGACTAAAGGTCCCCATAAACGTTAATATTTGCTCGCTTGGGGAGATCGCCAAACGAGCGGATCTTCACCCGATATCCCCATCTACGGGTGAGCGATATCGGGGAACGTGTAGGCTAATTCCCTGGGGCTAAATGATCGAATTATATTGGCGGCAATGGGGCAGTCGGTTCGGGGACCGCATCAATGAGCCGATGTGCTCCCTGATCCGACTGAATCTTTTAACCTGCCCGATCGATATCTGGCCAATTTCAGGCCAGATGTCGGTCGGCAGGCCCCTTGTTTCTGCCCCATACACGGGCGGATAAGCTGCCGAATCTGTCCAAGGGACCCATATCGGCAGCTACAATCGGCTCGTGTATGGGGACCTTTAGGTAGAGTGCACTGGGCATAGTTCCATTTTAAAGGGGAAGATAAGAACTGATTGATTTCTTCATGACAGGCGAGTGAGTTTGAGGAGAAGCCAGCTCCCAGGACTAAGGTAGAGTGCACCGGGCATAGTTCCATTTTAAAGGGGAAGATAAGAACTGATGCATTTCTTCATGACAGGCGAGTGAGTTTGAGGAGAAGCCAGCTCCCAGGACTAAGGTAGAGTGCACCGGGCATAGTTCCATTTTAAAGGGGAAGATAAGAACTGATGCATTTCTTCATGACAGGCGAGTGAGTTTGAGGAGAAGCCAGCTCCCAGGACTAAGGTAGAGGGCACCGGGCATAGTTCCATTTTAAAGGGGAAGATAAGAACTGATTAATTTCTTAATGATAGGCGAGTGAGTTTGAGGAGAAGCCAGGTCTAAGGTAGAGGGCACTGGGCATAGTTCCATTTTAAAGGGGAAGATAAGAACTGATTAATGTCTTAATGATAGGTGAGTGTTTGGCTTTGGCAGCCTTTGCCTGTTGGTTATTAGTTGGGTGCGTAGCCGGGATAAGCCAATAGCATTAATTACTCACCTACTGAAGCTGCTCCATGTGGCTCCTATAACCATAGAGGTGAGCAGGGCAATGAGCGTGGCTTCTCTGCAACAAATGCTCCATATGCTCTGACTCCTCCACCTTCTGCTTCTTGGCTCCCTTCTCCTGGTTACTCCCTTTCTTTGCCTTTGGCCACTCTCAGAAATGAACTGTGAAAACAGCGAGTGTCAGGTTTCTCCCAATGGGACACACCCACTTTCCAGGCTGGAACGCCCAACTATTTGCATCGTCTGAGATCCTATCTCCAAAGCGCTTATTCCTTAGAGAGTCAGACAGACAATGACTTACTTTTTCCTTAACAAGATCTCACCTAGGAACAGACTGTTTGCCTAATGCAACAGAAAAAGACCAAAAAGCTTTCCGTTATAGTTACATAGAATTGAAAAAAGACCATCCAGTTCAACCCTTCCAAGTAAACCCAGCACATTAATTACTATTATAACGATGTATCAGAAGTCCTTTCTCTTCCAGATCTGTGAATCAGCTGACTTGCAATAGTATTTTGTCCGAACTAGTGATGAGCGAAACGCGTTAAATGATTGTTACGTGGGTGGGAAATAATTGTCTCGTTTCACACATTTTTTGCCGTTGCTAGAATTTTTTCAACATGTTGCGAATTTTTCGGCGGCACAAAAGGGGACAGATTCGCTCATCACTAGTCAGAACCAGTGGTGCAGGGAATATAATTTGATCTGATGGAAAAGAAAGGAATGGCCTTTAGGTTATATCTAGCCTTTAGGTAACTCCACCCTCAACCTGAACATCAAATTGGAACTAAATGTCCCTTCATTAGTGATGAGCGAATTTTTTCGCCAGGCATGGATTTGCAGCGAATTTCTGAATTTCGCCATTGGTGAATTGTTTTGCAAAACTTCAGTGAGAATTCGCAACAGAAAAATTTGTCGTGTGTAAAAAAATAGACGTGGGCGACAAAAGAAAATAGACGTGGGCAACAAAATAAAATAGGCGTGGGCGACAAAATAAAATAGACGTGGGCGACAAAATAAAATAGACGTGGGCGACAAAAAAAAAATAGATGTGGGCGACAAAATAAAATAGACGTGGGCGACAAAATAAAATAGACGTGGGCGACAAAATAAAATAGACGTGGGCGACAAAAAAAAAAAATAGATATGGGCGACAAAATAAAATAGACGTGGGCGACAAAAAAGACACGGGCGACAAAAAAATTGTGCGACAAATGCGTTTTTTTTGCTTATTTTTCGGCGTTTCGCAAATTTTCTTGTCATTTCGTGAATTTTATGGCGAAGGGAAAGGGACAGATTCGCTCATCACTACCCTTCATTAATTCCTGTTATAGGGATGTATCAGAACTCCTTTCTCTTCCAGATCTGTGAATCAGCTGACTTGCAATAGTGTTTCATCCGAACTAGTGATGAGCGAAACGTGTGAATTGACTGTCACGTGTGCAGGGGACAAAAATGTGTCAATTTTTTTTGCCCCACGTCATTTTTTCTTTTTTTTAATGCATGTGACAATTTTTTTTGACACGTGTCAGTAGGTGTATAGGCAGAACAACATGATATGTACAGGGGAACCTCTGCACAAACACTATGTTCCTTCCCAGGCATGCTGATTTGCATATGCAAAGTGACTATACCCCTCACACATAGGGGGACAAACATAACAAAATACACAGCTTATTGTGACTGGTTATTATACAGAGAACACAAGCTGTGACTAAAGTTTCAGTCACTTTGCTTATACAAAACAGCCCCTCTGGGAATAAATTGCTCCATTGCAAAGGTTTTTCTGTAAGCAATATATTGATTTGCATAGTATCTTATGACCTCCCCCATGTCCAATGTATGGAGCATTATCTTGCATTACACATGGGCCAGTATTGGAATCTCTCCAGGATTCATTTTTAGATCCCCATAGTTCTCTATATAGAGGTTGAAAAAAAAAAAATGGGTTTCCAGCACTATATCAGCTATTTTGATTATCTTACATATAGAGATAATGATGTCATTTTCCCGTCATTATATGGCACAGGAATCAGACATGGGGATAAAGGGACAGACTTGTTCAGTGCTGGGAAACTGTGCTTAATGCTCCCAACTCCAATTGCAGGAACAGAGAACAGGGAGCCAGATTTATACAGATCAGCTGGGATTCTCATTGGAGGATTCTTTTGCATATTTATGCAGCCCCTGGCAGCACAGGAACCAGTGCAGTCTGCATATTATGATTCTTATTATTAATCAGATTCTATCTAACTATTACCTGATGTTCTGTTTTGATGATTTGTAAATGTATTCCAAGACGGGGAAGGCTCTATGTTACTGCTAATGTTACTTCAATGGACTTTGGTTACTTCACTGGGAGAACTTTCCTCTGCCTTCCTACAAGAACAATGGATGAACTTGATACAGTGAATATATCCTTTTCAACGTCTGAGCCAGTGTTATTATGGGATTCTTACCATTATCTTCTTATTGGAACACTCCATTTAATACATACAGCGCATACTGTATGATCAAAATTCTGTCTGGAATTACTTGTATAATTACCGGATGTTCTCGTTCTTAAGCAATCACATTATAATGCAAATATCTGCTGTTATTAACTCTTAGATAGAACATGAATACAATGTGAGAGAGATCCCAATGTTTTCAATGGGTATGATTTGGGGTGAGTGCTTATTTGTGCCCTGGGTACCCCTGGAACTATAGCGGGGTGACTGTTACCCCAATGTCTCTATATATCTGTAACCTTGTTATGGGCTAAGGGGGCCCAGCCTGAAGGCCAGTTAGGGGGGATTTGGGGTGAGTGCTTATTTGTGCCCTGGGTACCCCTGGAACTATAGCAGGGTGACTGTTACCCCAATGTTTCTATATATCTGTAACCTTGTTATGGGCTAAGGGGGCCCAGCCTGAAGGCCAGTTAGGGGGGGATTTGGGGTGAGTGCTTATTTGTGCCCTGGGTACCCCTGGAACTATAGCGGGGTGACTGTTACCCCAATGTTTCTATATATCTGTAACCTTGTTATGGGCTAAGGGGGCCCAGCCTGAAGGCCAGTTAGGGGGGGATTTGGGGTGAGTGCTTATTTGTGCCCTGGGTACCCCTGGAACTATAGCGGGGTGACTGTTACCCCAATGTTTCTATATATCTGTAACCTTGTTATGGGCTAAGGGGGCCCAGCCTGAAGGCCAGTTAGGGGGGATTTGGGGTGAGTGCTTATTTGTGCCCTGGGTACCCCTGGAACTATAGCAGGGTGACTGTTACCCCAATGTTTCTATATATCTGTAACCTTGTTATGGGCTAAGGGGGCCCAGCCTGAAGGCCAGTTAGGGGGGATTTGGGGTGAGTGCTTATTTGTGCCCTGGGTACCCCTGGAACTATAGTGGGGTGACTGTTACCCCAATGTTTCTATATATCTGTAACCTTCTTATGGGCTAAGGGGGCCCAGCCTGAAGGCCAGTTAGGGGGGGATTTGGGGTGAGTGCTTATTTGTGCCCTGGGTACCCCTGGAACTATAGCAGGGTGACTGTTACCCCAATGTTTCTATATATCTGTAACCTTGTTATGGGCTAAGGGGGCCCAGCCTGAAGGCCAGTTAGGGGGGGATTTGGGGTAAGTGCTTATTTGTGCCCTGGGTACCCCTGGAACTATAGCGGGGTGACTGTTACCCCAATATTTCTATATATCTGTAACCTTCTTATGGGCTAAGGGGGCCCAGCCTGAAGGCCAGTTAGGGGGGATTTGGGGTGAGTGCTTATTTGTGCCCTGGGTACCCTGGAACTATAGCAGGGTGACTGTTACCCCAATGTTTCTATATATCTGTAACCTTGTTATGGGCTAAGGGGGCCCAGCCTGAAGGACAGTTAGGGGGGATTTGGGGTGAGTGCTTATTTGTGCCCTGGGTACCCCTGGAACTATAGCAGGGTGACTGTTACCCCAATGTTTCTATATATCTGTAACCTTGTTATGGGCTAAGGGGGCCCAGCCTGAAGGCCAGTTAGGGGGGATTTGGGGTGAGTGCTTATTTGTGCCCTGGGTACCCCTGGAACTATAGTGGGGTGACTGTTACCCCAATGTTTCTATATATCTGTAACCTTGTTATGGGCTAAGGGGGCCCAGCCTGAAGGCCAGTTAGGGGGGGATTTAGGGTTAGTGCTTATTTGTGCCCTGGGTACCCCTGGAACTATAGCAGGGTGACTGTTACCCCAATGTTTCTATATATCTGTAACCTTGTTATGGGCTAAGGGGGCCCAGCCTGAAGGCCAGTTAGGGGGGGATTTGGGGTGAGTGCTTATTTGTGCCCTGGGTACCCCTGGAACTATAGTGGGGTGACTGTTACCCCAATGTTTCTATATATCTGTAACCTTCTTATGGGCTAAGGGGGCCCAGCCTGAAGGCCAGTTAGGGGGGTTTTAGGGTTAGTGCTTATTTGTGCCCTGGGTACCCCTGGAACTATAGCGGGGTGACTGTTACCCCAATGTTTCTATATATCTGTAACCTTGTTATGGGCTAAGGGGGCCCAGCCTGAAGGCCAGTTAGGGGGGGATTTAGGGTTAGTGCTTATTTGTGCCCTGGGTACCCCTGGAACTATAGCAGGGTGACTGTTACCCCAATGTTTCTATATATCTGTAACCTTGTTATGGGCTAAGGGGGCCCAGCCTGAAGGCCAGTTAGGGGGGGATTTGGGGTGAGGGCTTATTTGTGCCCTGGGTACCCCTGGAACTATAGCAGGGTGACTGTTACCCCAATGTTTCTATATATCTGTAACCTTGTTATGGGCTAAGGGGGCCCAGCCTGAAGGCCAGTTAGGGGGGGATTTGGGGTGCCCTTATTTGTGTCCTGGGTACCCCTGGAACTATAGCGGGGTGACTGTTACCCCAATGTTTCTATATATCTGTAACCTTGTTATGGGCTAAGGGGGCCCATCCTGAAGGCCAGTTAGGGGGGATTTGGGGTGAGTGCTTATTTGTGCCCTGGGTACCCCGGAACTATAGTGGGGTGACTGTTACCCCAATGTTTCTATATATCTGTAACCTTCTTATGGGCTAAGGGGGCCCAGCCTGAAGGCCAGTTAGGGGGGGATTTGGGGTGAGTGCTTATTTGTGCACTGGGTACCCCTGGAACTATAGCAGGGTGACTGTTACCCCAATTTTTCTATATATCTGTAACCTTGTTATGGGCTAAGGGGGCCCAGCCTGAAGGCCAGTTAGGGGGGGATTTGGGGTAAGTGCTTATTTGTGCCCTGGGTACCCCTGGAACTATAGCGGGGTGACTGTTACCCCAATGTTTCTATATATCTGTAACCTTGTTATGGGCTAAGGGGGCCCAGCCTGAAGGCCAGTTAGGGGGGATTTGGGGTGAATGCTTATTTGTGCCCTGGGTACCCCTGGAACTATAGTGGGGTGACTGTTACCCCAATGTTTCTATATATCTGTAACCTTGTTATGGGCTAAGGGGGCCCAGCCTGAAGGCCAGTTAGGGGGGGATTTGGGGTGAGTGCTTATTTGTACCCTGGGTACCCCTAGAACTATAGCGGGGTGACTGTTACCCCAATGTTTCTATATATCTGTAACCTTGTTATGGGCTAAGGGGGCCCATCCTGAAGGCCAGTTAGGGGGGGATTTGGGGTGAGTGCTTATTTGTGCCCTGGGTACCCCTGGAACTATAGCGGAGTGACTGTTACCCCAATGTTTCTATATATCTGTAACCTTGTTATGGGCTAAGGGGGCCCAGCCTGAAGGCCAGTTAGGGGGGATTTGGGGTGAGTGCTTATTTGTGCCCTGGGTACCCCTGGAACTATAGCGGGGTGACTGTTACCCCAATGTTTTTATATATCTGTAACCTTGTTATGGGCTAAGGGGGCCCAGCCTGAAGGCCAGTTAGGGGGGGATTTGGGGTGAGTGCTTATTTGTGCCCTGGGTACCCCTGGAACTATAGCAGGGTGACTGTTACCCCAATGTTTCTATATATCTGTAACCTTGTTATGGGCTAAGGGGCCCCAGCCTGAAGGCCAGTTAGGGGGGGGATTTGGGGTGAGTGCTTATTTGTGCCCTGGGTACCCCTGGAACTATAGCAAGGTGACTGTTACCCCAATGTTTCTATATATCTGTAACCTTGTTATGGGCTAAGGGGACCCAGCCTGAAGGCCAGTTAGGGGGGGGATTTGGGGTGAGTGCTTATTTGTGCCCTGGGTACCCCTGGAACTATAGCAGGGTGACTGTTACCCCAATGTTTCTATATATCTGTAACCTTGTTATGGGCTAAGGGGGCCCAGCCTGAAGGCCAGTTAGGGGGGGATTTGGGGTGAGTGCTTATTTGTGCCCTGGGTACCCCTGGAACTATAGCAGGGTGACTGTTACCCCAATGTTTCTATATATCTGTAACCTTGTTATGGGCTAAGGGGACCCAGCCTGAAGGCCAGTTAGGGGGGGATTTGGGGTGAGTGCTTATTTGTGCCCTGGGTACCCCTGGAACTATAGCGGGGTGACTGTTACCCCAATGTTTCTATATATCTGTAACCTTGTTATGGGCTAAGGGGGCCCAGCCTGAAGGCCAGTTAGGGGGGGATTTGGGGTGAGTGCTTATTTGTGCCCTGGGGTCCCCTGGAACTATAGCAGGGTGACTGTTACCCCAATGTTTTTATATATCTGTAACCTTTTTATGTGTGGATTACAGAGACTGCTTCCTGAAGACTTTTGGTTTGTTTGCCTAATAGATAACTCAGCTATTTCCGAGATGCCTCATCTTAGAGTTGTGTTTATGACAAAGAGCTTTGGGTTACAATAGGATCAACATGACACACCCAGTTATTGCTGGCAACTCCTAGATTTCTCCAGAAATGAAGTGTGTTTAGGAATTCTGGTGATATAGTTCAGAAACGGCACAGATTTTTGGGTCCTGTTTACATACATTCACCAGTGCCCATGAGTAAAGGTGGCCATACACGGGAGAATTTACTCATTTGGTATCGTTCTAATGTGATCATTTTGCCCTAGGGCCAAACAATTGTATTTCAATGATGAGGATAGGTAAAGTCAGACCGAGGTCTGCAACAATGAGCCAACGTGGTCCCTGATCCAATTAACCTGTACGATCAACATCTGCCCAATTTTAGGCCAGATATTGGTTTGGGACTTCTGTCAGAGGGCCCCATACACAGGTAGATAAGCTGCCATTTTAAGGGCCCAAATTTGAAATTTGCCCTTGTACAGCTCACTTGAATATGAAGCACTTGGTACAATGGATAACTATCTCTCCACCTGTTGATGCCACCAGTGGCTACCTAGATATGTCTAGGCAGTTTAGACCAAATTCTAGTGTATAGTTGTTCCACCATGTTTTATCTCTTGGTTACATAAAGCCATAACTGGGGTATCGGGTTCATTGGAGCCTTTGGTTGATGGCGGATGTGGTACTTCTCTGCTTCAAAGAACAGAACATTCTGTAGTCGTTGAGCACCCTCGATTAAGGTATCCATCATGGGGCCCCCATATCAACGGAGACAATTCTCACGACTTTTCATGATTACTTTAGCCGCCATTTTCCTAAACTGCGGCAAAATCACGGCCTTGAATTTTCATAAATGGGCCCCCTAGTGTGTATCTCTGCTACAGAATGGACATTCCTATGGGATCCTTATCCTATGTATATGGAGGTGGGGAGGGACATATATTACAGCTTAGAAATGCCTAATATATGTATAGACAGAACAGCAGAAGTTAATAGATAAAAATGCCAGTTTATACCCGGCAACTAGTGATGAGTGAATCTGTCCCATTTCGCTTGACCTTAATATTCGTGAAATTACAAGAAAATTTGCGAAATGGCAAAAGATTTGCAAAATGCATTTGGCGCGCAAATTTTTTGTCACCTGGGTCTTTTTTTGCGCAACTGTTCCCAATTCTGACGGGACCGAGACTTTTTTTTGACGTATTTTTCCACAGTAAATTTTCACCAAACTTTCGCTAAACAGTTCGGCGAAACGGTAACTGTTTATTCTACTTCGAAAATCACTACTGCCGCTCCCACCTTGTCTATCTCTTCCTCCGCACCTTGGGTCTAAAAATATTGATACTGACCTAGGATTAGAGCAAGGACAATGGGACAATCACTCTTCTTGTAGCCTTTGTAAGGCTTTGGAAAAATAAATAGATGTGGATAAGATTAAATTCTTGGGTTAAGATGTTAATCCAAGGGAAGTTACTCCATTTGGAAGATAAAAAGGATAATTCTCCTACCCACCAATGTTTGGGCCAAAGCTCTACCAGATCCTCTGATCCTGTGTAGGTATATCTACCATAATAGCAGGGCAGATGTGGAGTTGGAGAGGGCAGATTCGGAAGATGTGACAACACACAGAGTAAGTCAACTTGAATTACCCCATTCAAAAATAAATCATTCCTTTGCAAATGAACCCTAAGAAAAGACAAATAACATAAGCGAAGAGGTGTATGTTTGTGTAGCGCCACATATGTACTTAGGTCTTTAACTGAGATGAAGACTTGTGATCTTGTGGAACTGTGCAAACATTGAGAAAACCTAAGGTCGAACAGACTCCCTAAGGCAGTGATACTGAGGCTGAGTAGCAGTGGGGGGATAATAGCCTCTGGGAAGGGACTGGGGCTGTGGGATAGCAGGTATAGTAGGGAGAGATGGTGCCTATAGTAGCAGTGGGGGGATAATAGCCTCTGGGAAGGGACTGGGGCTGTGGGATAGCAGGTATAGTAGGGAGAGATGGTGCCTATAGTAGCAGTGGGGGGATAATAGCCTCTGGGAAGGGACTGGGGCTGTGGGATAGCAGGTATAGTAGGGAGAGATGGTGCCTATAGTAGCAGTGGGGGGATAATAGCCTCTGGGAAGGGACTGGGGCTGTGGGATAGCAGGTATAGTAGGGAGAGATGGTGCCTATAGTAGCAGTGGGGGGATAATAGCCTCTGGGAAGGGACTGGGGCTGTGGGATAGCAGGTATAGTAGGGAGAGATGGTGCCTATAGTAGCAGTGGGGGGGATAATAGCCTCTGGGAAGGGACTGGGGCTGTGGGATAGCAGGTATAGTAGGGAGAGATGGTGCCTATAGTAGCAGTGGGGGGATAATAGCCTCTGGGAAGGGACTGGGGCTGTGGGATAGCAGGTATAGTAGGGAGAGATGGTGCCTATAGTAGCAGTGGGGGGATAATAGCCTCTGGGAAGGGACTGGGGCTGTGGGATAGCAGGTATAGTAGGGAGAGATGGTGCCTATAGTAGCAGTGGGGGGATAATAGCCTCTGGGAAGGGACTGGGGCTGTGGGATAGCAGGTATAGTAGGGAGAGATGGTGCCTATAGTAGCAGTGGGGGGATAATAGCCTCTGGGAAGGGACTGGGGCTGTGGGATAGTAGGTATAGTAGGGAGTGATGGTGCCTATAGTAGCAGTGGGGGGATAATAGCCTCTGGGAAGGGACTGGGGCTGTGGGATAGCAGGTATAGTAGGGAGAGATGGTGCCTATAATATAGATTAGCAGGCCGTTGGTGGGCCCCACATACTAGTGAATAAGAAGCTACCGAAAGTTTGAAGGGACCAAGTTGACAGCTTTTCAGTCAGCTTTACTCTTCCTTGAATTATGAGGAAAAAAAACAGTAATTATTAATCCCACATATATAATTATAGCAGTGAGTATTCTTATATTGAATTACAAAGACAATAAATATTTTGACACCACGTGAATGGTTCAAGCCGGTTCATGAAGAGATATTATAAGTGAGAGAACGCCCTAGACTGAAACCTTTTATTCAGGATTCTCACTTCAGAAATTAAATCTATGGATTTAGTTGCCCCAAGCATGTGCTGCATTTCAGAAACCAGGGGTAATTACTGTGATACACAGAGAGTCCTGATTCAGATAAAGAACATAGGATTACATGTCACGCATTGTTGTCTGTTTCTATCAGGTCAGATAATAGGGACATGCGTTGGATTAGTAAATCTATATGCCCCCTGTGAGCAACCACTAAGGTTACTGGATACGATCTTGCCCAGACCGAGGGGGGAATGTTTGAAACTCACATTACCGTTGGGGGAGACTTCAACTTCAACTCTCTGAAGTGCAAGGTCAGTCAACTGTCATAAACTTATGAGGGACATTAAGATCAACCAAGACAACTAATTTGTTATATTCACTTGAGGGATCTCTGTAGGCTTCATCACCCAAGCAGAAGGAAGGATGACCCTGCCTCATCAGCCATCCGTGCAAATGTATCATAGATTTTCTGGCCAACACCTTTTAGGTAGCATCATGCCCCCCCAATCTACCCAACCATATCTCACTACACCTAGTTCTGCCCTGGCACAAGTGTGTCCATTGATACAGGGGAACCCTGAAGCTACCACTGCCCATGAAGGTTCCTGTAGATCCAGAATTTCCATAGCTTCTATAGTGAACCTGCACCTTTTGGGATTGGGCACAGAAGTCAACCAATTGCCAACACCTTTTAGGTAGTATCATGCCGCCCAATCTACCCAACCATATCTTACTACACCAAGTTTTGCCCTTGTTGGCCACAAGTGTGTCCATTGATGCAGGGGATTCTTGGAGCTACCGCTGCCCATGAAGGTTCCTGTAGATCCAGAATTTCCATAGCTTCTATTCCCTATTGGGATTGGGCGCAGAAGTCAACCAATTGCCAACACCTTTTAGGTAGCATCATGCCCCCCAATCTACCCAACCATATCTTACTACACCAAGTTTTGCCCTTATTCTGGAGCTTCTGTAGTGAACCTACACCTATTGGGATTGGGCGCAGAAGTCAACCAATTGCGGAATTTGACTTTTTCCATGGTGGGGGGGGGGGGGGGTTAACAAATGGAAGCCAGTTCCTATTCAGTTAGGTCAGACTGGAGTGCTCTAGTCCAAATGATCAACCTGTTAGCTAAGGTGAGGGGTAAAATACCGTCAAGAGTAGAAGAACATCTACTGCCCGGCAATTAGAATCACTCCCCATTGGTAGTGCATAATAATTAAAGATGCTTAGGGTCCCCCAAACTGTAGTTAATTCTGCTGGCCACCTGCAGTTTAGGGGCACTATATCTTCTTCAGGTCTTAAGGGTGGACATCTGCTGGGGAGCCTAGAACCAAGACTCCAATAAAGAAGATGTGCCCTAAAGGAACAATCCTTTTAATGTAAGTCAGGGAAACAGGGATCCCATGAATAAGGTGTGTAGATAGCGAGCTCTTGTGAGCTCTTGTCATAGTAGCACCTAGGAGTGTAGGGCAAACAGGTTGAACTAGAGAGAGCAGATCTGAACTTAAACGTAGGAGAACAGATTATAGAGATCTCTCCCAGGTGATACTGCCTGTTGGTGTAGGGGGTTTCTGTGGAGATGATCTGGTTCCATTTAATGGTATCACAGAGGAAAAGTTGGAACCTGCCAAGGTTATCTCCATGAGGGTGTCAGAGTAGGATATGTGCTGCAACTGAATTTTGCTCTATTGGTACTACGTGTTTGCTAGATAAACATTCTGTTATTTGTCCAAGAACCTCTGGCGTCCAAAATCTATATTTGTGCAGCTGGGTGGGGTAGCTAATAGGGGAAGGGGCAGCTGAGAGAGGAGTCCAATGTATCCCATGCTCTATGTTACTGTGCAACGTCTATGATGACACCATGGACTTGCCAATCGGCACTTGTTCATGCTCATTGGGAACCCATATGCCAGGCCATGCCCTGTTCGGGGGCTTTGTCCACATTCCAGGCCAAATTGTAAGAACCTGGAATTCACATCCAATGAGTAAGTGCAATGTTGAGCTGATGTAAAATTACCAACCTGTTCTCTTGGGAGTATTCTTTTCTGGAATTTCTACTTTTTGTGCTTTTGAATTGTCCTCACCCTAAGCTAAAGGCAAAGGCTCAATTCTAACATACTCCGTCCTAACATTCTCATGGTAACAATCTCCTAAAACTGGCTTTGTTCATTATTTATGACACCCAAGTGGACAAACTATCAGTCGGGGTACTTGACTTTATTGTTCAATACTTCATCTCTTGGACAAGTCAACACTTAGGTTCCTCAACAACATTTTAGGGTTGGGTTGAGTCATTTGTAAATGGTAATACCGAGCTTGCCAATCTCTATATCCCGAAGCCCAACAAAGCCACGGCAGATTTTTTGGTCTTTGTTTTGTCCTTGGTCCTTAACGTGGGCACATAGCATGACGGCCTCCATCTACAGGCATGGTGACTCCTGTGATGAAGGAAGCAGCATCAGAGGCCAGGAAGGCAATCGTCTGGGCAACCTCATCCACGGTGCCGGGACGCCCCAAGGCATGTGTGTGTTGAGTGCGCTGTATGAACTGAAGATGGGAAGAAAGGGACAGATGTAAAATAAAAATGGCACAAGGAGAGAATATATGTGACAAAGGTACAATAACGATGAGGTCCTAGGATCAAGATGAGATACTTAAGGATGGGGCCAACACCAGGTTGTGCATTACAGCTCTAGCAGAAACATGGTGGATATAGAGTGGATATAGTTGGTTAGACCATGTCATTGTCTTCTCTACTAAGAAGCTGAGGCATTAGGCTTTATGTCAACTCAACCTATATTCTGTCCTCCTTGTGAGGGAACATGATCAGGAATGGTATTGTGGTTATATCTTTGGTGTTGTTTATGGATCTTTTTGTACCAATGGGCATTTTTAGAAGTATTTTCTTCCTTCGAAAACCCAACCAAGCCTGCTTGGGACATTACTGAATTAGAGAGGGTCCAGAGAAGGGCAACTAAGCTGGTAAAGGGTATGGAAAGTCTCAGTTATGGGGAAAGACTGGCCAAGTTGGGTCTGTTTACACTGGAGAAGAGGCGCTTAAAGGGGAATATGATAACTATGTATAAATATATAAGGGGATCATATAATAACCTCTCTAATGCTTTATTTACCAGTAGGCCCTTCCAACAGACACGAGGGCACCCACTCCGTTTAGAAGAAGGGAGGTTCCATTTAAATATTCGGAAAGGATTTGTTACTGTGAGAGCTGTGAGGTTGTGGGATTCCCTCCCCGAATCAGTTGTACGAAAGGTAAGAAGGGGCTGGATGGGTATTTAGCAAGTGAGGGAATACAGGGTTATGGGAGATAGCTCTTAGTACAAGTTGCCCCAGGGACTGGTCCAATTGCCATCTTGGAGTCAGGAAGGAATTGGGCAAATTAGAGAGGCTTCAGATGGGGTTTTGCTTTCCTCTGGATCAACTAGCAGTTAGGCAGGTTATATATAGGCACTATGGTTGAACGTGATGGACGTGTCTTCATGGACATGTTCTCCCCAGCCAGCTTCACATATGCTACTTTCTCTACCTTGTACCATTAGCTCTGTCTGCTCTCCTTCAATGAATTCACTGCCATCAATAAAGATACCAGACAGGGATTGTAGGGCAGTACCTCTGAATATTGCTCTTCATTCAGTCCGGCTCGTCTGTGTACATCGGTAATAATCACTCCGGGGCTGCCAGACAATAGAATATAAATGTATAAGAGAAGGAATCTAAAGCAAGATACGTAAAGGGCAAGTAAAGTTGGACAAAAATGGGCAGATTGAAGCTGATACATAGCATTCCTTTGGGTCAACACTGATACACTTTTATATGGGAAGAACCTGATGGAGACGTTGACGTTCTCCTGACAATGGTGATGTTTAATACAGGTATAGGACCCCTTATCCAGAATGCTCTGGACCAAGGGTATTCCGGATATGGGATCTTTCCGTAATTTGGATCTCCATACCTTAAGTCTACTAAAAAAAAAATCAATAAAACATTCATTAAACCCAATAGGATTGTTTTGCATCCAATAAGGGGTAATTATATCTTAGTTGGGATCAAGTACAGGTACTGTTTTATTATTACAGAGAAAAGGGAATCATTTAACCATGAAATAAACCCAATAGGGCTGTTCTGCCCCAATAAGGGGTAATTATATCTTAGTTGGGATCAAGTACAGGTACTGTTTTATTATTACAGAGAAAAGGGAATCATTTAACCATGAAATAAACCCAATAGGGCTGTTCTGCCCCCAATAAGGGGTAATTATATCTTAGTTGGGATCAAGTACAGGTACTGTTTTATTATTACAGAGAAAAGGGAATCATTTAACCATGAAATAAACCCAATAGGACTGTTCTGCCCCAATAAGGGGTAATTATATCTTAGTTGGGATCAAGTACAGGTACTGTTTTATTATTACAGAGAAAAGGGAATCATTTAACCATTAAATAAACCCAATAGGGCTGTTCTGCCCCAATAAGGGGTAATTATATCTTAGTTGGGATCAAGTACAGGTACTGTTTTATTTCTACAGAGAAAAAGGGAATCATTTTAAAAAATTAGAATTATTTGCTTATAATGGAGTCTATGGGAGATGGCCTTTCCGTAATTCGGAGCTTTCTGGATAACAGGTTTCCGGATAAGTGATCTTATACCTGCACTTAAAACCCCATTTTGATAATTATTGTTATTAATGTCCGTTATTCATATATTCATCACTTATCCCCCCCCCCAGTGTTTAAGGGCTCTGGCACACGGGGAGATTAGTCGCCCGCGGCAAAACTCCCTGTACGCCGGCGGGATGGCAGGGGAAGGCAACTCGGGGAGATTAGTCGCCCGCGAACAGGGAGTATTGCCGCGGGCGACTAATCTCCCTGTGTGCCAGAGCCCTTATACATCAGTCCCCAGAGGAGATATCAATCTAAAGGTAGAAACCTACAGGTCACTGAGACATCTAGCAGTAATGTAATATCCCCGACGGCGGCTCTATGAATGTAGACAGTGTAGGATTAACCTGTCTCTCCTGTGTTTGATGGTTAAACAGTCCCTTATTGACACTGGCCGAGTACAAACAATACACGGGGTCTGTGTCTAAGGAAAGCTCAAGTTCTCACAAGAGAGTAAATAGAAGAAAAATACATAAATACCCACCAAACGGCATTGACCCGGACCTGCTTGGGGGCCAGTTCTAAATAGGAAAACAGAATTAGTGAGGTCACCCCGTTAAACCCCAAAATTAGGCCTGATCTATGTCATATAAAGACCTTATTTTCCATTTTTCCCCCCCTTCATATTTAAAGGGGAACTCGACCAAACATAATTTCAAGCAACATTGCAATATACATCAGTTACAAAATATGCAGCCTTTTCATGATTTTTTAATGTAATAATATGGTTTGGAACAATTCCCTAAGCCCCGCCCCCTGTTGATCTGGCTGACTACTTTGTGACTCAAATAAAATGTAACAGTAGTCGCCTGTCCTCAACCTTCCCTTCAGCCCAATCCCACAATTCCCTGCACAAGTGATGTCAATAAGGAAAGGAACATCCCAGTACAATGCATTGTGGGTTATGGAGTTCCTGCATGCTGTCTGTAAGCTGTGGAGAAGTTGTTACAATTTGTAACATCAGTATTTTAGTCCCTCCTCCCCTGCCAGTACAATGCATTGTGGGTTATGTAGTTCCTGCATGCTGTCTGTAAGCTGGGGAGTAGTTTTTACAGTTTGTAACATCAGTGTTTTAGTCCCTCCTCCCCTGCCAGTACAATGCATTGTGGGTTATGTAGTTCCTGCATGCTGTCTGTAAGCTGGGGAGTAGTTGTTACAATTTGTAACATCAGTGTTTTGGTCCCTTCTCCCCTGCCAGTGCAATGCATTGTGGGTTATGTAGTTCCTGCATGCTGTCTGTAAGCTGGGGAGTAGTTTTTACAGTTTGTAACATCAGTGTTTTAGTCCCTCCTCCCCTGCCAGTACAATGCATTGTGGGTTATGTAGTTCCTGCATGCTGTCTGTAAGCTGGGGAGTAGTTGTTACAATTTGTAACATCAGTGTTTTGGTCCCTCCTCCCCTGCCAGTGCAATGCATTGTGGGTTATGTAGTTCCTGCATGCTGTCTGTAAGCTGGGGAGTAGTTTTTACAGTTTGTAACATCAGTGTTTTAGTCCCTCCTCCCCTGCCAGTACAATGCATTGTGGGTTATGTAGTTCCTGCATGCTGTCTGTAAGCTGGGGAGTAGTTGTTACAGTTTGTAATATCAGTGTTTTAGTCCCTCCTCCCCTGCCAGTGCAATGCATTGTGGGTTATGTAGTTCTTGCATGCTGTCTGTAAGCTGTGGAGAAATTGTTACAATTTGTAACATCAGTGTTTTGGTCCCTCCTCCCCTGCCAGTACAATGCATTGTGGGTTATGTAGTTCCTGCATGCTGTCTGTAAGCTGGGGAGAACTTGCTACAATTTGTAACATCAGTGTTTTAGTCCCTCCTCCCCTGCCAGTGCAATGCATTGTAGTTCCTGCATGCTGTCTGTAAGCTGTGGAGAAATTGTTACAATTTGTAACATCAGTGTTTTGGTCCCTCCTCCCCTGCCAGTGCAATGCATTGTAGGTTATGGAGTTCCTGCATGCTGTCTGTAAGCTGTGGAGAAGTTGTTACAATTTGTAACATCAGTGTTTTAGTCCCTCCTCCCCTGCCAGTGCAATGCATTGTGGGTTATGGAGTTCCTGCATGCTGTCTGTAAGCTGTGGAGAAGTTGTTACAATTTGTAAAATCAGTGTTTTAGTCCCTCCTCCCCTGCCAGGATTTCCAATGATGCAGAAAGACATGAACTGTTTTGCAGCTGGATTTCAGCATATAAAATGGTGTTTTTTTTGAAGGAACAGATTACAGGGATAGGGATATTAGGGGTTAGTGGGTTGTGGGGGGCTCTTTAACACATTTTGGTTTGGGAGCCAGAGTTCCCCCTAGTTGTAAGGAGTATTATATACGCTCGCCCATAGGGGTTTATCTTGTAGTACAGTACCTACCCAAAGCCGCACACCTGGTAAGCTGATCGACTGCAGATTTGGACATACAGTATGCCAGGACCCCGGGGAACTGGAATAAAAGAAAGTTGCGGTTAGTCTTGCTTTAGCCATTAGTACCGAGCACAGGCATATACAAATGATATGAACTGGTCAGTTCCAGCCGGGGTATCTACACACACTTGGGTTTTAAACACTGGAAAAAACTAGCACTCGGGGGCAGTACCCTATGCAGCCAATCGAATGCTTGCTTTCATTTTACTCCCTGCAGCTGGCTGAAAATAAAAGCCGAGCGCTGATTGGTGGCTATGGATCACTGCCCAGTAATCAAGTTGTTGAATTACGAGTCCGGCATAAAGAGACAATGAAGGGGGGGGGGAAGTAATAAAAATAATTGGATAATTACAGATACGTTTATAATGCTTCTTATTTCCAAAACACATATTAAAGGGGTTGGTTCACCTTCACCAGTTATAGACTGTACCATTCCTAGCAGCTTTGCAATTCCTCTTCAATATTTATTTTTTATAGTTTTTGAATTATTTGCCTTCTTTGTCCACTTTTGACATGGGGGGGTCACTGACCCCTCTAGCCAAAAAAAACATTTTCTCTTTGAGTCAACACTTATATATTTATTGTTATTTTTTTTTTTTATCCCTTATCTTTTTATTTCGCCCCTCTCCTATTCACATTCCGCTCTCTCTTTCACACCGCTGCCTGGTTGCTAAGGTAAAAAAGACCCTAGCAACCAGCAACCAAAATTCCAAACTGGAAAGCTGCTAAACTAAACGCTAAATAACTGAAACACTACAACAAAATACAAAAATGACAACCAATGGCAAATGGTCTCAGAATATCAATGTCTACAGGGTGAACGACCCCTTTACATTTTCTTTTTCGTAATGGTTCCCCTTAGAGTATTTTGGGGTAAGTACGAACCAGCTTTGAACACTGCGTGAAATGCGTTTAGCCCAATCTTCCATGCTGATTTGCTTAAGGTTGTTCAGGGTTGTTGGCTGACTCCTGGGCATTGGAGTGGACAAATAATAATGGTATAATAATAATGGCCCAGTCAGATCTCTGACCCAACTGATTCTGATCCATCTGTGGGACTAGCCGAGAACTGAGCTGCAATTGGCCTAAATTACTCCAATGAAGTATTCAACGTTGGTACCTACTTGCCCCAAAGGCTAATTAGCACTAAAAACCCCTGAAAGTTACTGGGCATAGCGTGATGTTGACTAAGGGGTTGGGTCCTTTAGCCTTTCTCTGGATCAGCTGAAGCTCAAAATGCGTCACATTTCATCATTCCGTATCTTACGTTGACCTATGACTTTAGTTGAACATTAAAGTTCACATGTATCCAGCATACGGATGAGGCCACTTTTGTTTGTATAACACAGAATAACTGAACTCGTTAACTCACTTATCCCATTTAACACAGAAATTTGCATCACAGAGTCCCATCTAATTAAGGAGTTGCCTAATGTAAACAATGGCGCTCTGAAAGATTAAGGGTGAAGTCACACTGAGCTACTAGTAATAATCTGTAATAACAAAACAGTACCTGTACTTGATCCCAACTAAGATATAATTACCCCTTATTGGGGCAGAACAGCCCTATTGGGTTTATTTCATGGTTAAATGATTCCCTTTTCTCTGTAATAATAAAACAGTACCTGTACTTGATCCCAACTAAGATATAATTACCCCTTATTGGGGCAGAACAGCCCTATTGGGTTTATTTCATGGTTAAATGATTCCCTTTTCTCTGTAATAATAAAACAGTACCTGTACTTGATCCCAACTAAGATATAATTACCCCTTATTGGGGGCAGAACAGCCCTATTGGGTTTATTTCATGGTTAAATGATTCCCTTTTCTCTGTAGTAATAAAACAGTACCTGTACTTGATCCCAACTAAGATATAATTACCCCTTATTGGGGCAGAACAGCCCTATTGGGTTTATTTCATGGTTAAATGATTCCCTTTTCTCTGTAATAATAAAACAGTACCTGTACTTGATCCCAACTAAGATATAATTACCCCTTATTGGGGCAGAACAGCCCTATTGGGTTTATTTCATGGTTAAATGATTCCCTTTTCTCTGTAATAATAAAACAGTACCTGTACTTGATCCCAACTAAGATATAATTACCCCTTATTGGGGGCAGAACAGCCCTATTGGGTTTATTTCATGGTTAAATGATTCCCTTTTCTCTGTAATAATAAAACAGTACCTGTACTTGATCCCAGCTAAGATATAATTACCCCTTATTGGGGCAGAACAGCCCTATTGGGTTTATTTAATGGTTAAATGATTCCCTTTTCTCTGTAATAATAAAACAGTACCTGTACTTGATCCCAACTAAGATATAATTACCCCTTATTGGGGGCAGAACAGCCCTATTGGGTTTATTTAATGGTTAAATGATTCCCTTTTCTCTGTAATAATAAAACAGTACCTGTACTTGATCCCAACTAAGATATAATTACCCCTTATTGGGGGCAGAACAGCCCTATTGGGTTTATTTAATGGTTAAATGATTCCCTTTTCTCTGTAATAATAAAACAGTACCTGTACTTGATCCCAACTAAGATATAATTACCCCTTATTGGGGCAGAACAGCCCTATTGGGTTTATTTCATGGTTAAATGATTCCCTTTTCTCTGTAATAATAAAACAGTACCTGTACTTGATCCCAACTAAGATATAATTACCCCTTATTGGGGCAGAACAGCCCTATTGGGTTTATTTCATGGTTAAATGATTCCCTTTTCTCTGTAATAATAAAACAGTACCTGTACTTGATCCCAGCTAAGATATAATTACCCCTTATTGGGGCAGAACAGCCCTATTGGGTTTATTTAATGGTTAAATGATTCCCTTTTCTCTGTAATAATAAAACAGTACCTGTACTTGATCCCAACTAAGATATAATTACCCCTTATTGGGGGCAGAACAGCCCTATTGGGTTTATTTAATGGTTAAATGATTCCCTTTTCTCTGTAATAATAAAACAGTACCTGTACTTGATCCCAACTAAGATATAATTACCCCTTATTGGGGGCAGAACAGCCCTATTGGGTTTATTTAATGGTTAAATGATTCCCTTTTCTCTGTAATAATAAAACAGTACCTGTACTTGATCCCAACTAAGATATAATTACCCCTTATTGGGGCAGAACAGCCCTATTGGGTTTATTTCATGGTTAAATGATTCCCTTTTCTCTGTAATAATAAAACAGTACCTGTACTTGATCCCAACTAAGATATAATTACCCCTTATTGGGGCAGAACAGCCCTATTGGGTTTATTTCATGGTTAAATGATTCCCTTTTCTCTGTAATAATAAAACAGTACCTGTACTTGATCCCAACTAAGATATAATTACCCCTTATTGGGGGCAGAACAGCCCTATTGGGTTTATTTCATGGTTAAATGATTCCCTTTTCTCTGTAATAATAAAACAGTACCTGTACTTGATCCCAACTAAGATATAATTACCCCTTATTGGGGCAGAACAGCCCTATTGGGTTTATTTCATGGTTAAATGATTCCCTTTTCTCTGTAATAATAAAACAGTACCTGTACTTGATCCCAACTAAGATATAATTACCCCTTATTGGGGGCAGAACAGCCCTATTGGGTTTATTTAATGGTTAAATGATTCCCTTTTCTCTGTAATAATAAAACAGTACCTGTACTTGATCCCAACTAAGATATAATTACCCCTTATTGGGGCAGAACAATCCTATTGGGTTTATTTCATGGTTAAATGATTCCCTTTTCTCTGTAATAATAAAACAGTACCTGTACTTGATCCCAACTAAGATATAATTACCCCTTATTGGGGGCAGAACAGCCCTATTGGGTTTATTTCATGGTTAAATGATTCCAATGAGTTTCCATGACTTAAGATAACACAGTTTCTCGAGTCATGACGCATTTAACGCACAAATCCAAGTGGCTCCATCTGTACATACAATAACAGCTCAATGTATTCAAGAAATATGCTGATAACATACAGGAACAGCCCCTTTTGTGTGTTTTGCAGGTGGAATAAACCTCCGTTTGTTATTGTTACCCCTAAATATCTGCCCCTACAGGTTTTTTGAAGGTCGTACACTTCAGGTTCAGCCAAGCCGAGCTGTGAGAAACTCCTTGTACCAACTTGTTATTTTTTTGTGACTTTAGAAAAATGTATTTACTGTGTATATTGTAACAGGTCAGTCGGTTTGTTTGATCTGCTTTGGCTGCCCTTTGCTAAGCTACCTGTTTTATTATGTACATATACTGGTATGAGGGAAGACATCAGACCTGACAGATTTGGACTCAACACCATTACTGATAAACAAGCCATACTGACCGATCTCTGCCCATTCACACTAGATACATTGACGATGTTTCCTTTGGTCTGGATGAGATGTGGCACGGCCAAGTGTGTGAGATAAAACAAGGATCTGGAACCAAATAAGACCAGACATAAAAGGGTAAATAGAGAGATATCATGAAATATTTACAGGTATGGGACCTGTTATCCAGAATGCTTGGGACATGGGGTTTTCCGGATATGGTTCTTCCCATAATTTAAATCTCCATAGCTTAAGTCCTCCAAAAAGTAATTAAAACTACCCCCCCAGAATGAATACATAACCAACAGACAGTTTATATTATAGTAAGTGACCTATTAAAGAATCTCCCCAAACTGGAATATATATATCAGTAAATATTGCCCTTTTACATCCTTTCCCTTGAGCCGCCATTTAGTGATGGGCTGTGCGCTCCCTCAGAGATCAGCTGACAGGAAGTGATGCAGCTCTAACTGTAGCAGGAAGTAGTGTGGGAGCAAAAGGCAGAACTCTGTCCATTCATTGGCTGATGAGGCCTAGCATGTATGTGTGCCTTGGCTTGTTTGTGTGCCCTGTGACTCCTATGATCCCAGGGGGCGGCCCTTATTTCTCAAAATGGCAGTTTTTTTTTTATTTAAGATTATCCAATGGCAAACACTACTACTACTTTGCAAATCCTTCTAATGAGATCTTCATATTCCGGATCCTGAATCCTTGTTTTAGTAAATCTATTGGATCTAACCTGACGTTGACATTCATCACACGGTCAAAGTCCTGCAGAGAGGTGTTTTCCACGGTTCCCATGGCCAAGATCCCGCCGCTGTTCACTAACACATCGAGCCGACCAAAATGCGCCACCGTCTGCTCAACTATTTTCCGGACACTTTCTTCATCCGTCAGGTCTCCAGGTACCAGTAGAGGCTGAATGGGAACAACAGATCACAGAAACCAGATGATAGGATATGAAAGATAGAAGGAAGGCTCGGTCATCCTCTCCACCAGTGACCCTAGGACCTGCTGTGTTCTTCTGCTGTTGCTCCATAGTTGTTTCCATATTTTTACCTCACAAGAAGACCTATAGGTTTTTGTATGGACTTTTGGTGCTTTGCAGCAAACCAATGGAGACTAAATATAAAAATATAATAATATAATATATAAACATACCTATCTATGTACATCAATGTCACAAAGCAAGCTTTCTGCATACCGAGGTCCCTTATTCAGGATGACAACTTTACAAATTAAATCTGAAAGCTGGACAAACTGGGTCTATGGCTATGGAAGGATTACTCTGCCTACCGCCCAGTTTGACTGGCACAATTGGAAAGGACCCATAAGTAGTGATGAGCGATTTTTTTCGCCAGGTATGGATTCGCAGTGAATTTCCATTGGCAAATTGTATTGCGAAACTTACATGAAAATTTGGCGCGGAAAAATTCAACATGCAGAATTTTTTTTTGTTGTCTGTCAAATTGGGTTGCGTCAAAAAGCGCGGGTGACAAAAAAAAATAGACGCGGGCAACAAAAAAATAGATGCGGGCGTCAAAAAAATATACACAGGTAACAAAAAAGACGCGGGCGTCAAAAAAATAGACATGGGAGACAGAAAAACACAGGCGACAAAAAAATAGATGCGGGCAACAAAAAAGATGCGGGCGACAAAAAAATAGATGTGGGCAACAAAAAAGACGCAAGCGACAAAAAAATAGATGTGGGCAACAAAAAAGACGCGAGCGACAAAAAAATAGATGTGGTCTATGGCTATGGAAGGATCACTCTGCCTACCGCCCAGTTTGACTGGCACAATTGGAAAGGACCCATAAGTAGTGATGAGCGATTTTTTTCGCCAGGTATGGATTGGCAGTGAATTTCCATTGGTAAATTGTATTGCGAAACTGCCCGTCAAATTGGGTTGCGTCAAAAAGTGCGGGTGACAAAAAAATAGACGTGGGCAACAAAAAAATAGATGCGGGCGACAAAAAAGACGGCATGAAAAAAAAATATACACAGGTAACAAAAAAGACGCGGGCGTCAAAAAAATAGATGTGGGAGACAGAAAAACACGGGCGACAAAAAAATAGATGTGGGTGACAAAAAAAGACGCGGGCGACAAAAAAATAGATGTGGGTGACAAAAAAAGACGCGGGCGACAAAAAAATAGATGTGGGTGACAAAAAAGACGCGGGCGACAAAAAAATAGATGTGGGCAACAAAAAAGACGCGAGCGACAAAAAAATAGATGTGGGAGACAAAAAAACACGGGCGACAAAAAAATAGATGCGGGTGACAAAAAAATTGTGCAACAAATGCATTTTGCGAATTTTTTGCCGTTTTGCGAATTTTATGGCGAAGCAAAACGGGACAGATTCGCTCATCACTACCCATAAGCCACGCCGGCTGGGGACTGGTAAATAATGCTAGGCTTGAGGGACACTTTGGGGCCCATCCATGAAAGCACAATTTTTTTGGTTTCAGAAAAAATCTTATTTTTTCTAATTTATCGAACTTTTGTATGCCATTTGGTGGGCATGCCCAGTTTAGTCTGTATGCAGGATCCAGACAGGGCACAGCCCTTACAGGGGGTATTGGGGCCAACTATGTGTATTGGAATACAGAGGGCTTTATTTGCCCTGACAGCAGGGGTCAGTTACCTTGGGGGAACAGGAATTCCGGCGGCTACACATAACATTATACACAAACACAGGCTGTGCCATTTGCCCCAAGGTTACATTATAGCAGAAGAGATAACATTTTTGCTCGGAGTGGTTTTATCACAAGCCTCTATAAGGGCTCTGGCACACGGGGAGAAATCTCCCTTGTCACGGGCGACTAATCTCCCCGAGTTGCCATGACCCGCCATCCCGAACATGTAAGTCGCCGGCGGGATGGCACACACGGCGGCGCGATTTCCCGAAATCGCAGAAAAAGACTCGCGAGGCTTTTTCGGCAATTTGCGCAAAATTGCGCCGCCGCGTGTGCCATCCCACCGGCGCCTTGCATTTTCGCCGGTGGGATGGCAGGGGAAGGCAAATCAGGGAGATTAGTCGCCCGCGAACAGGGAGTTTTGTCACGGGCGTCTAATCTCCCCATGTGCCAGAGCCCTAAGGACTATATTATAATGTTCTACTCTACAGCAGTGCAACTGCACATACAGTAAATAAACATATACATAAATACAATGTATACTAAATAGGCGCAATGCCAAACCTCCCATTTGGAGAAGGCCAGCTGTATGGCCGACTCACTCGGAGTTCATGATGTACATAAGTGAATGATTCTGGCTGATATAATAGAAAACATAGTCCTCCGTTCTGAATCAACTAGAAACTGTCTGTTATGCACTTTAATGGCAAGAAAGAACTGGCCTGAACCTACTGACATTGCATGTTTTGCTATCTTTAAGTTAAACCTACATAATACCACAGGATATGTGGACACGCACCACACAATTTCCAGTTAATCACAAAATGAGAAGCTTATGGTCACATGACCCCGAAACCCTCCATTATAGGTGTTAAGTAGCAGTTTGTATTATCTTCAATGGAAATGCATAAGCCGTGCAATTGCAAACCCCGCAGTTGGCGAACCATCAAAATCCTTTATCCAAAGATAGCGTTGCTTACATAACCTCCACCTGGAGACAACAGGAAGTCAATTTGCTTTGAGCATTGTTTATCAAGCTTCTGAGAGACAGAAGGTACAAAGCTGAAAGGCAAACTTGTTGCGACCAACATGCCTCAAATGCATCTCGAAAGCTGATGTTTTGGCCCTAATCAAAGAACTGGGCAAATATGGTGCAACAGTATAGACTTAAGGTCCCCATACACGGGCCGATTGTAGCTGCCAATATCGGTCCCTTGGACAGATTCGGCAGCTTATTGGCCCATGTAGGGGCAGAAACGAGGGGCCTGCCCGACCGATATCTGGCCTGAAATTGCCCAGATATCGTTCGAGCAGGTTAAAAGATTCAGTCGAATCGGGGACCACATCAGCTCGTTGATGTGGAACCCAAACTGACTGCCCCATTGAGTCCAAACGATCAAATTAGCCTACACATTCCCCGATATCGCTCACCAATAGGTGGGGATATTGGGTGAAGATCCGCTCTCTTGGCGACCTCACCAAGCGAGCGAATCTTCACATGTATGGGGACCTTTACTTACTGAAATAAATGCCGACATAAATGATCGGGGAGGAACAGAGAACTACAAACTGCAAATTATACCTTCATCCCCGAAAACTGCTCACACCCCTGAGCCGTCTCCTGCAACTTCTCCTCGGTGCAACAGTATAGACTAAAGGTCCCCATATACGGGCAGATTGTAGCTGCCGATATCGATCCCTTGGACAGATTCGGCAGCTTATCAGCCTGTGTAGGGGCAGAAACGAGGGGCCTGCCCGACCGATATCTGACTTGAAATTGGGCAGATATCGATCGGCCAGGTTAAAAGATTCAACGAGCCGATGCGGTCCCCAAACCGACTGCCCCATTGCCACCATTATAATTTGATCGTTAGCCTACACGTTCCCCGATATCGCCGACCTGTAGGTGGGGATATCGGGTGAAGATCTGCTCTCTTGGCGACCTCACCAAGCGAGCAAATCTTCACGTGTATGGGGACCTTTACTTATTGAAATAAGTGCCGACATAAATGATGGGGGAGGAACAGAGAACTACAAACTGCAAATTTTACCTTCATCCCCGAAAACTGCTCACACCCCTGAGCCGTCTCCTGCAGCTTCTCCTCGTTCCGTCCATTCAGCGCCAAGCGGGCTCCCAAACGGGCAAAGAGTAACGCGGTGCCTGCGCCGATCCCTGAGCTGGCCCCAGTCACCAAGCATACTTTGTCCTTCAGGTTAATTACCTGAGTGGTAGAGGAAACAAGGGTTATCAAAAGTGTATTGGGCTGCCGCACACGTAATATACCAAAACAGATGAGTATTATGCTGCATTGTGGGAAAAAAAAAACATGTATGGTCAATGAGCCCTACATTCTCCCACATTATCCAGAGAGCCGAAACCAGAGATATCAGCGACTTGCCTGTGGCCTATAGCGATGAGTGAATCTGTCCCGTTTCGCTGTGCTGAGAAATTGACGAAACTGGGAAAAAAATTGCGAAATGCTAGTACAGTACAACTTTCTTGACGCGACCATGCCTTTTTTCGACTCATCCGCGCCTTTTGTTACGCGGACAAGTCCTTTTTTAAGCAGCCTCGACTTTTTTTTACTCGAATGCACCTTTTTTGACGTGACCAAGCCCTTTTTTAACGTGGCACTGAGTTTTTCTTATTCATTTATTTTGATTATTGAAACTTAGCAGTAGCTGCTGCATTTCCCACCCTAGGCTTATACTCGAGTCAGTAAGTTTTTTCCAGTTTTCTTAGGTGAAATTAGGTGAAAATTAGTGAAATTTTTTTTAACCCCTTCCGATCCTAATCAGCATAGGTTAATAAGGATTCGGATTCGGTTCGGGATTCGGCCGAATCCTGCTGGGTGGCTTCGGAGGTTCGGCCGAACCCAAAAAAGTGGGTTCGGTGCATCCCTACTAAATAAATTCGAATTTATAAACTCGACAATTCGAGATATTTGGGTTTTCGATTCAGTCAAGTTCTCCTTCATTTTATTGAAATCCCTGTTTTTAATCTAGAACCGAAAATGCGAGATTGAAATAAAAATAGAGTCAAATTTAAGCGTCTCAATTCAAGATCATTTTCCATTCAACTTTTTCAAGCCTGACCATTGAAAACAATCGTGGAATGGAATTTTACTGCATTTTTCACATTTTCAAAGTGTTAGAGTTCAGACATTTTTCAGAAAGAAGCAGATATTTCCAGTTTGCTATGTTTCTTATCACTTGTAGCAACCAATCAGCAGCTAGCATGTATTGGTCACCTGTTTCAAAACAAGCATCTTATTGGTTGCTATGCGTTACTGTTCTTGGGCAAACGTTGTGCCTTTTATGACTTATGGGGGCAAGGTACTTATTCGGTCTCTCTTATCTCTAACGTACCCAGGGTTTGTGTGAACTTGTACTATTGATATAAAAGACAATTTTAATTACAGTCACTTTAATAAAAATATTGATCCGCCTACCGGGAAGCAGGATAATTAATAGAAGGTCAAACAATGAGAAATACAACAGATCAACTCACATAGCAAGTGAATTATTTCGATTATCAGCGAGATTCTCAAGGAAGTTCCTTAAAGGGATACTGTCATGATTTTTATGGGCTACTATTTATTTCTAAATGACATTGTCCCATGTAACTGAAAGAGTCCCAAGCCAGACTTGGAGTTCTTACTATTGAGTGCTATTCTGATACCTACTGGGAGCTGCTATCTTGCTCCCTTCCCATTGTTCTGCTGATCGGCTGCTGGGGGTGAGGGGGGGATATCACTCCAACTTGCAGCGCAGCAGTAAAGTGTGCCTGAGTCTGAGCTTTCAGAAGGAGCCAGCGCTACACATTAGAACTGCTTTCAGCTAACCTATTGTTTCTCCTACTCCCATGTAACTGGAGGAGTCCCAAGTCGGACTTGGATTTCTTACTATTGAGTGCTATTCTGATACCTACTGGGAGCTGCTATCTTGCTCCCTTCCCATTGTTCTGCTGATCGGCTGCTGGGGGTGAGGGGGGGGGATATCACTCCAACTTGCAGCGCAGCAGTAAAGTGTGACTGAAGTTTATCAGAGCGAAGGTCACATGGCTGTGGCAACCAACCTGAAGCCCTCCAGCTGATGTTGAATTGAAATTGCCTGCAAGGTTCTCCGAGGATTCTGGGAGTTGTAGTTCTATTCGTGATTTCTTTAAACTTTTATTACAGCCCACCTTAAGTGTTTGGTGTTAAAGGGAGGAGGTGCCACCATGTATCATGTGACCCAAACTGTGTGACACATCCACGCGTAAGCATACACACACACACACATTGCTGCAGTGCAATCCGTACACACTTTGCAGAGCATTACAAACAGACAGCGGAGCAGTACAAGCCGGCTACAGAGCAGGACAGACTCCCTGCAGAGCAATAACACCACATGGCTCTCACCTGATCTCCCCTCGCTGCCATTTCCAGCTCAGATTTCTGCTGCTTTTTTTTTCTGCACAAAACTTTATTTGTACATTGACACCGACAGGGCTGAATAACTTGCTGACGGAGTTGTCTGTCCTGCTGCAGAATTGTAGCGACGGCGCAGGGGAAATATACACTAAACCCTGCTGCACAGCGCGGCTCGACCAAACCTTACTCAGCTGTTGCTGGACTACAAATCCCAGAATAATGTAACATATAATGAAGGGTGAGGCATGCTGGGAGCTGTAGTCCAGCAACATCAGGGTTGTATTCTTAAAGCAATATTGCACAATAAAACTTTCCCAGCTCTCTAGGGCCCGCATTGGCAGCATTGAAATGCAAAAGAATCCTCCAATGAGAATCCCAGCTGATCTGTATAAATCTGGCTCCCTGTTCTCTGTTCCTGCAATTGGAGTTGGGAGCATTAAGCACAGTTTCCCAGCACTGAACAAGTCTGTCCCTTTATCCCCATGTCTGATTCCTGTGCCATATAATGACGGGAAAATGACATCATTATCTCTATATGTAAGGTACCAGCAAGGGGCCTGACACAGTGCTGGGAATCAGCATTCTCATTGGTCACTTCTCTTGCATCTATAATGAAGTTTTGGGTCAGTAGAATTCTCATTGGTGAATTGGTTTCCATGTGTAATTACGTTTTTCATCCACTTCTATAGAGAACTAGGGGCGCAGTGGGACAGCTTTGGAAAACTGGGAAGGACTCTCCTAGATTGTCCAGTCAGCAATCACCACATCATAACTCTGTTGACGGCACAACTCCGTTCTTGTGATGTCACTCTCCTGCCTTGTGATGTCACCACTCCTGCCCAGCTTTCTGCAGGGGTGAAGGTGGCAACTCTATCCCCCAAGCATTTGATGCCACGGCCTGGCCCCCAACCATTTCACAACAAAGTGGCAGTCTATTGTCTGCAGGGAGCGGCAGGTGTAGCTTATAAATTGCAGGTGTAGGGGGCAAAAAAAATCATTATAAATGCAGAAGAAGTGACCAATGACTATTCTGATTCCCAGGCATCTTGCTGGTACCTTACATATAGAGATAATTATGTCATTTTCCCGTCATTATATGGCACAGGAATCAGGTACCACCCTCTTTCGGTCTCCCTCCAATAACTGGATGACTTGCCAAGAGTGGTGTTTTCCCTAGAACACTTGGGTGAATTACAGCATTCTGGAATCATGTTTTTTGGGGCATCTGGATCTGGATCTGGGCTTCACAGTTCTACAATTTGGATTCTTGTGAATCTTGCCTGACTTACTTCTAAGTCTATTGTGAACTGTATTTTTTGGGCTACCAAAAAACATGGCACCCCAAGTATCCCTGTCTGCTAATGCCCTGCTCTCAGCCCTGTAGAATGTGTCTGAACTAATTAATCTAGCCCTGATATTCTGCCCCTTTCCCCTAGTCTGGGTGTCAATGGCTGGTAGGCCGCTGGGGTTCCAGGACTTCTTCTTCCTTTCTTTTTCAACTTCAGTTGCCCCTTCACCTACCTTATAACTGACTGGTGTTCTACAGTGCAGAAGATCTGCCCACCCTTCTCCATAGCCTGTACTTGCCAGAACACTTATAATACCGTTCCCCGACCTCCTTGCACAATTATACCCTGATCTGCCCTCATACCCACCCCAATAGCCACTCCCTCTATGTCCACCTCTCAGTCTCCACCCCAATCTCCCCAAACTCCACCCACATGCCATCATCACCCCGCCCACATGATGTGTCCGCCCCACCTAGCAGCAAAAGGAAGAACATATTTATTCTTGACACCATATGCCCATGTTATCATCGGTTTCATCCACATATAAGGAAAACAGTGGACAACTGAAGATCAAATAGGGGTGTATTTAATGTTGAGCATTTTTTCCATAAAGACATGGTAATTGGATTATAATTCAACAAATGTATTGGTTTATCACTTATACAGGTTGAGGGGACATTATCGATCAGCAAATTGATTAAATAAAGGCACAATACTCTGTGGGGCCTGGAAGTTCTAGCTGGAGGCCAGTAGGTCTCAATAAGATCTTCCAAGGTCTTCTTATTTACTCCTGCTTACCAAATGGCAGCATCCCCGTCTTTGTATATCATCATCTAAATGGGCCCACTACAAAAAAAGCTGGACAGTACTGTTGGGGTCGCCTAAGACCATTGGAAAACACATATTTCCGATGGTCTTAGGAATAATTTTATGGTTGGGGGTCACCACAACATGAGGAACTGTATTAAAGGGTTGCGGCATTAGGAAGGTTGAGAACCACTGGTCTAGAGGCACCTGTAGGAAGTGATAAGATGCCTTCTGCCTGCTGCTAATTGCACAGATCTATATTACAGCAGTAGATCTTTTCACTTTCATAGATGAAGACGTCCCGCCGGGCACATCTGCCGAATGTGGTGCACCCCTTGGTGATGTCTGTTTCAGAAGGAAAACAAAAAGTTGGGGAGCCAGTAAGTATCAGAACCAGCAAACAATAAAGTAATGGGGTTTCCCATTAACACTTCTGTTTCTTCTCTTTCACTAGACTGTAGATGTAGATGTCTCTTTGAGCTCTTGCACTTACACTGCCACCCAGTGGATGGCTTGCGAATTAAAGGGGAACTTTGAAAAATACACTTCAGATGTAGGGATTGTTGAATCTAGATTTTTTATTCACATTTCTCCCCACTTTTTTTTTGTCTATCCCTGGTCTGCTGGTGAGCTGGCTTCTGCTACATTGTTTTAGCTGACCAATTCTGCTTTCAAAGACTGGATTGGTGTGAAGTTTGCCTTCAACCAACCAAATCACTCTGTGCCACCTTCTACAGGGCTGAAAGACCTAAAGTGGACAAGGCTGGTGCTTGTAAGCCTATTGTGGTATAAGAGCATTTTGAGGGATTTGGAGAACTTTTGGGCAGCTGCTTTGGTGTTTTTTAGCTCCCCACTGAGGGCAAAATACCTGAAACCCACCCAATGTGCCTTAGGCCTAATGTACGAGGTGCGTGGAATTCCATAGTAATGAGTGAGTGTGATATCCTCACTCACATTAAGTGCCACTCACCTGTTTTGTTATTGTTGGTGATAGAATGGGTCATGCATATCGTTTGCCCCGGGGGGCACTCGGTGACTTCCTTCCGCCCCTCAGTCAGGGTGTTACACTTCAGTCCCGTCCCTGTGAGTGCAGATAGAGGGAACAATAAGAGGGGGAGTTGGGGAGAGAGGGAAAGAGAGGAACTGGGATGTTTGGATGAAGAATTTCTCACCGCCTTCTGCAAACAGCCCCAAGAGCAGTAATACCAGCAGTAGCATCATGTAGGAACAGCCAACTGACCCCCACGGGAAAGCCGATACCTGGAAATGGCAACAGGTAGTCATCAACTACTAGAACCTCTCTCTTATGTACTAGCACTCTCTATATTACATACATCCAGATCTCAATCTACCCTCTGTATATATTAGCTTGTCCTCCTTTCTATAGACAGTAGAAAAGGGTAGTCTCCTCTCTGTCCCGCTCCCTCTGTCTCTCTATAGCCCTCGGTCCCTCAGTCTCTTACCTCTCGCTGTATGTTGAGATATGAACCCTACACTCCGTATCTCCAGAGAGTCATCTGCTGAGCCTTTATTGACAATATGTTAATACACAGCAGGATGTGAACAGGAGCTTCTTCGGTCTCTGCGTTGGCAAGAGTTCCAGCATTAAAGGGGAAGTCTATTTTAACTAGATATAGATAGAAATAACCTGTCTGAGGGTATACCCCTCAAGGCACTCAAGTTCTGGAGCTGAACACTCTGCCTTGACATGGGACAAGTCATTCTCAATCAATGCACCAGATCTTAATCCAACCAACCATTGTGCCATTTGTGTATTCTGTAGTTACCAACCTCATTGCATGGCCACCAACTGTGATTTGTGGGCTATTTCACTGACCAATGAAATAAGATAACTGCTGTCTAGGCCATCATTCCTGAGGACAAAATGGTCCCCAGATAGACCAACTTTTATCTTTTAGTTTCAAAACTCTACTGGTAAAATAGGAATGATGCACATTCTAATGTTATTCCTTTCAGAGATAAAAGGTATATAAAAGATATTCTGGGTTCTAGAGGTTCCTCCCTCCATCTCCTGCCCTGAACAGAGAGGAGGCAGGGTGCAGATGAGGAAAGTACTACATTTATGGGGCTGCTGGCTACTTTAAAGTCCCTTCAGAGAGAGTCCTCTACAAGTTCTTCCTTCACTTGATTCCATTACAGCTAGCTGAAGAACTTTTATGAAGCCTCCTAACGCAGGTTCTGGACCTACTTCTCTTCCATAACAGACATACAGACTACTCCAGTTCAATGTCTGTTATTTCACCATCAGTGCTACCACAGGCTCTTGGTATCCTAGCCCCAGGAATGTCTATCTCTGGATTTTGGCCTCTCCCTGATAACAGGATTACTTGCCATTAGCCAGGATTTGTGTTTGTTCTAGATACTGCCAGATGTTCTATACACAAACACATTAGATACAGTATAGGGGCTGCTATTATGATCAATAATGAATAATATTTTTACAGATAGGGAAAGAAGTCCCTACACAAAGTGGGAGATGAGGGAAAATGGCCCTAGCTGCCCCACAAAGGGAGAAGTAGGCCCATATGAGTGCAGACTCATCTCCTCAAATGTTTTTCAGTAGAGAATATGAAAAACATTGGACATCAGAACCCTTTTCCCTTTTGCCCTTTGATCCCAGCCATCTCTTCTACCAACTACCAGGCCAAGCGACCATACCAAGCATGCCATAGCTCCACTTCTTCAGCTCTTGCTTGGTTCTCTCATGCAGGTTCTAAGGCCACAGACAGGCAGCAAACACATTTTCATCCCTCTGACTACCCCCAATATGGCCCTGACACACACTGGTCTGGCCACGCTGGACCCCTTTCCCATGACATCAGCCAAACAGCCTATAGCACCTCCCACATGACTCAGACCTCCATGACAGGGCAGCCACCTTCGATTGACATGGTGGTGGACCACCTCTTGCTGGACACTTCCATACTATAGGGATTACCTGTACCTCAGGCTAGTCACACACAACCAGTCACACCCTGGGGGCAGTATGTACGTGCATACCAGTGAGAAGCAGAAAACTGGAGCGACACTGGGGGTGACAGGGAAATGTCTGCCCTAAGAACATACAGGGTGAAATGTTCCGTGTAGGACTGGGTGTTCAAGACCCACCAGGGCTGCACGCCCGCTCAGGGGCCCCCTCCTGCTTAGGGACTTGTGTAGGGTAACATATAAAATATAGGAAGTCTTGTGACAGAAATGACATCACTAACTAATTTACATAGGGAAACGACCAAGCTATATATATATATATATAATAGTCTATAGGGGGGCACACCATTTGCAGCAACAAAACCTGGGTGCTAGTACTTACTAAAACTTGTATATTATTATAAAGGGTGCTTAGTGATGTCATCAGTTATAATCACAGCTTAGTGATGTCATTTTTGTCACATGACTCACTAAAACTTGTATATTATTATAATAAAATACCCCCTGTTGTAACATATGAGGATATTAGAAGTCACCTTGGAACTCCATATCCTGTATAAAAGCACTCGGCCTTCGGCCTCGTCCCGGAACTCGGAACTCCTCGGTGACTTATAATATCCATATATGTTACAATAGGGGGCACTTTATTCACTATATATTATAAGGAACCCCTCGGGGGCTTATAATATCCCTATATGTTACAATAGGGGGCACTTTATTCACTATATATTATAAGGAACTCCTCTGTGACTTATAATATCCCTATATGTTACAATAGGGGGCACTTTATTCACTATATATTATAAGGAACTCCTCTGGGGCTTATAATATCCCTATATGTTACAATAGGGGGCACTTTATTCACTATATATTATAAGGAACCCCTCGGGGGCTTATAATATCCCTATATGTTACAATAGGGGACACTTTATTCACTATATATTATAAGGAACTCCTCGGTGACTTATAATATCCCTATATGTTACAATAGGGGGTACTTTATTCACTATATATTATAAGGAACTCCTCGGGGGCTTATAATATCCCTATATGTTACAATAGGGGGCACTTTATTCACTATATATTATAAGGAACTCCTCGGGGGCTTATAATATCCCTATATGTTACAATAGGGGGCACTTTATTCACTATATATTATAAGGAACTCCTCGGGGGCTTATAATATCCCTATATGTTACAATAGGGGGTACTTTACTCACTATATATTATAAGGAACTCCTCGGGGCTTATAATATCCCTATATGTTACAATAGGGGGTACTTTACTCACTATATATTATAAGGAACTCCTCGGGGCTTATAATATCCCTATATGTTACAATAGGGGGCACTTTATTCACTATATATTATAAGGAACTCCTCGGGGGCTTATAATATCCCTATATGTTACAATAGGGGGCACTTTATTCACTATATATTATAAGGAACCCCTCGGGGGCTTATAATATCCCTATATGTTACAATAGGGGGTACTTTATTCACTATATATTATAAGGAACTCCTCGGGGGCTTATAATATCCCTATATGTTACAATAAGGGGTACTTTATTCACTATATATTATAAGGAACTCCTCGGGGGCTTATAATATCCCTATATGTTACAATAGGGGGTACTTTATTCCCTATATATTATAAGGAACTCCTCGGGGGCTTATAATATCCCTATATGTTACAATAGGGGGTACTTTATTCACTATATATTATAAGGAACTCCTCGGTGACTTATAATACCCCTATATTTTATTTACTATATATACTGTACATGCTAACGCTTTGTTATAATTACTGTTAGTACTATATTATTACTATTATAATGCTAACAGTGCATTTAACAGTTTCCCGCCCGGAAAGTTTCCCGGGAGTGCCTGTCCTTTGCCCTATTCCCTCTCCCCGCACAGTATTGCATATGCTGTTCCCTGTAATTATATTCTTATCTTTGCATCTTTGTAGACTAAATAACATTGAAAACTAAAAAACATATTTATTTTCCAACTCCAGAGTGGGGCTACAAGCCATG